>NC_072735.1:56792931-56857931 GCF_026930045.1 Uloborus diversus
AAGGCTTTTGCAGTAATTTTCAATTTCACTCTTTGATTCTTTTGCAGGGGTAATTTGATAATTGGAAAATTCGCGATTAAAGAATGGAAGGGTAAAACTTTGGGGTTATAGATTTTTTTGATTCGCAATTTTTTGATAAAAAAAGTGTTAAAAAAAAAATCTAGAAAGTGACATTCTGATTATACCTCTGGCAGTTTTGGCGGGTCAAGGTGCTTTTTTTGGGGGAGGGGGGGGGAGGGGGATGCACCATGAAAACATTTCTTATTTTGCCAATTCTTGTCAAAATATGATCTAATGATGACATCGCATTATCCGTTGCATCATTTGGCATTGCAGTAACTTTACTGGATGGATGTAGAACAGTTCATTCAGCATTTAAGCTGCCACTGAATATTCAAAATAACCCAGACGCAGTGTACATCAAAAGATAACGAGGTACTCTGTTACTCTCTTCAAGTGATTTCAGACAAACATTTCCGTCATTCTGCATTCAAAAGTCGCTGATGAGATTAAAGTTTACTTGAAATCCTCGCCACTGTATCGTAATGTTGAAAATGTCCATCTAATACATATACGTCGTCCAAATGCTACAAGATCCATTTGCTGTGAAATTCTCGGACCCATTATCATATTGCGACAAATGAAAATTTGCTGTCTATGAAAATTTTGAATGCATAAAATTTCTCACTAATTTCAGCAACATCGTTGATTCGAAAAAATGTTCTCATTGACCGTGATGTACGCACACAATACATACATCATGCGTGGCTGGCAGAAAGAGCCATATTTGGTAGCGAAAAATGTGGAGGTTGACGATTTATAAACTTCGAGATACGACCTGGCGACTTGGTATTATACAAATCGATCGGTACAGTTTGCGGTTCTGACGAAGCAGTAACTTATCCGACAGAGTTTTTGAATCCGAGAAAAATTTATGTGGCAGAACAAGGTCTGCCGTGTCATATATATATATATATATATATATATATATATATATATATATATATATATATATATATATATATATATATATATATATATATATATACTCATGTTTGTAAAAATTGAATTGCAACAACATAAAGGACTCCTTGGAAAGGCATAAAAGTTATTGCACATATTACTCATAGTGCTATCATAGTGCTACAAATAAACGATCAAAATTACAGATCAGTGAAATGAAAATAACAGATGTAAATTAATATCGATCCCGCGCAAGTTTGAGAACCGGTACACGTTTTGGCACCGAGTCATAAAGGTGCTGAATGTCACGGTTGAGAATTGTATCCCATATGACTTTAATCTGAAGCCAAAGTGCATCCGTATCCACTGCCGGACGAGACACATGGGCGAGTCTCCGACCAACGCAATCTGAGACATACTTAATGGGCATCATATCCGGAGAACGGGCAGGTCAAGAAAGTATCATAACCTGTCGTGCACAGACGAACACTTGTACTTTATGTGCGACATGCGGACGTGTATTTTCCCGCTGAAACACTGCACCAGAAATGTTCTGAAGAAAGAGTAGTACCTCCGGTGCCACAGCGTCTCTGAAGTAACACTCGCTATTGAGGTAACCCGTAATTCAGAGTAGATGGGATTGCCCTTGATTTTCAATAGTGTTCCAGACCATAACGTCTGACGTTATGTCGGGTATAACGTCGGATTACACTTTGGGAGGTGACGTTTTCATGTGTAACGTGTAACGCGTACACGTCCATCGTTATAGTGCAGATTAAATCTGGACTCATCCTAGAAGAAGATCTGATGCTAGTCCGCACGCCATGGGGCTTGCTGGTTGGCCCGTTGAAGCCGGAAGCAACGATGGTTGAGGGTGAAAGGAATCCTCTTTGGGGATATTCTCGCATGTAGGACCTGGCACAGCAGACGTCGACGAACTGTGGACGCACCAAATGTGACACCTGTAGTCATACTCCAACGTTGTGCTAGCTTACTAGAGGACGCTAAACGATCCATCACACACTGTAAAAAAAATTCGGAAACGTTTCTGAGTATATCGTGCAGCTGCGGTTCATGAAATTTTCGAAAACGTTTCTGAGTATTTCGGAATTCTCTTTCTGTAATGTCCGGAAACGTGTCTGAGTATTTCGGAATCCTCTTTCTGTAATGTCCAGAAACGTGTCTGAGTATTTCGGAATCCTCTTTCCGTAATTTCCAGAAATGTTTCTGAGTATTCTGTGCAGCTGTGGTTCATGAAAGTTTGAAAACGTTTCCGAGTATTTCGGAATTCTTCAAACGATTTTCAAAAACGTTTCCGAGAATTTCGGAATCCTTTTTCCGTGATTTTTTCTAAAATATAATTCTTTATTATAGTATTGCATACCATATCAGTTTCAATTCTTTCATATCTAAGAGCAATAATACAAGCAATTTTAGAATCATTTGTGGATTTTTTTTTTTTTTTTTTTTGGAATTTCTAATGACAAATAGCATGGTTAACAGCATAACATATGCACAGTTATAAATTTTTGAAAAATTATGAAATAATCTACTAGTTTCACTCCTAATCACAAAATCGTCGGGGAATTGGAGTGGGGTACCTTCTGAAAAGTGGGGATTGTTTGTTAAACAATCTTAAACTTCAGTTTTTCTCTCAATATTTTCAAGACAAAACTATCAACATATTGTATTTTTAATGCAGAACTTAAAAACATATCTTGTATCAAACTTGATAGCTTTTATCTTCGGATAAAATTTGGCAGGACTTACCTACCCTTCGCGTTCCGGAATTCGTTCACCTCAAGTCAATTTCTCTGACGAACAAAGTATACCGAAAAGTACCAACAGAGAAATTGATGAATGTAAATATGACACCAAGTCCCCCTGCTGGAACCATTCGGGTTGATTCTTCTGTTCTTGCCCTTTTCCAGCTCATCACAAATATAAATACTTATTCAAAATAGGTTACTGATTTTATTTTTACAGTGTGCGCAAAATGCATTATATATTTTATTTATTAAAACATTGAACTCTATTACATGATTATTCCATTTCATATATACGAGAATACCTCCCCCCCCACCATAAGAGTGATGGTGCACCCATAAAATGCTATGAAGCACCCCCCCCCTCGAAAAAGCAACATCATATACATTATAAATCAAAGTATCATATACATTATAAATCAAAGTATCATATGAATTATAAGTCAAATACATTAATATGGTGTAAAAATACAAAATTATTTCATTAAGTCTTTTTTTTGCTTTTGGTAAAATTGAGGCTCGTAAAACGAAAAAAACGAAGACACTTTTAAATACATACATGTATTTATTTGTTAAATAAATTAATACACATTTAACTAATTTAAAGCGTTTCGCTAATGCAAATATTTAAAGAGATATCGTCATTTAGATAATACTGAGGCACTATGTTCCTAATTACAAGAGATAGTTCTTTTTTTAACTTCATACAATCTAGCTACACTGTTTACAAGAGAATGAAAACATGCAACCTTAAAGACGAACTATCAAACCTGACAATTTGCATAATATAACATTTAATTCATAATGCTTGATACATAAATGTTAAGCCAAATATTAACTGAGATTGACACATAAAAACAAAGTACACAATAACACTTATTTAAATTTTTTTATATGAACTAAATCTCTTTAAAGTAATAGAGTTGCAAAGCGACTTACCTATTCGTCGGTGGTGGTCTTTTGCAGGCTTTGGTCACCAAAAAGGTGATTTTTATGACAGAATAAAATTCTGCCAACAAAAATTACCCATTTGGTAGAAAGAAGAAAAGTATCCAAGAAAAAAGTAAATTACCTACACAAGATGCGACGCAATAAATTTACATGGCGTCCTCTAGGCAGTTATTTGGTTTTTAATTTCAGTTTGTATTCCTTCCGCGAGCATGCGTCGAGAATTTGCACTTCGTACTTAAAAATAAGTGACATAGCTTCAAATTCAATCTCATGACGATACATAAGCAAGAAAATATAAGACTTTAAAATTATCTTCAGTGAATTCATGCGAGGAACAAAACTTCTACTAATCCCCTTGATGAGTGTTACTTCGCATACATGAGTCAGCACTTGTTTTCATTGCGTGCTTTCGAAAGTTTCAGTTTAGATTTGCTGCTGGACTATAAAATTGCCGTGTAATCTGCGCATGCGTCGACTCTTACTTTCTTGCTAAACGGGAAACGTTTCTGATTATAGCAGAAAACTGCGGAGGGCGTACGAATCTGTGTATTACGGAAAACTTTTTTGTATATTCAGAGAGTTTTCCGAGATTTTTTACAGTGCAGCTAAGCATGTGAGGTGTCAATGATTCCGTGGCGTCGTTCGGTTGGGTGGGCTGGTGCGATTCCTTCGGCTAATTTCATCGTCCTCTGTCCATCTTTTACAAATATGCATCACAGTTGCGGCATTACTCCACGTGCGGACTCTGATTTCTCAATATGTAAATTCACCTTTAACGCATGCACATCATGCGTCCCCATTCTAACTTCGTTACTCTTTCTTATGAAGCTCTGCGTTTTGGACGAGGCATATTGAGTACTAGAGAAACATCTACCATCGGCAGATAATCATACAATGATTCCAAGAAACCTTACAGCCCTTTATATATAGCGTTTACGCCACAGTGCAGAGGGCGTAACTCGGTCCACGCATGCGTGATGTCTCTGTAATTCTAATCATTTGCATATCTTATCCTGTTGTACATTTTCTGTGAATTTCAGTTCATTTGCATAATTAGTTCTTGGTGTTGCAGTTTTCACAAACAGAAGTGTGTATATATATATATGTATAGGGGAGAGGAGGGAGGAATGGGACAGTGGGAGGAGTGGGACAGCTAAAATTATGGCAAAATAAATCACTTTATTTTATTGTCAGTTTGATCACTAGAGTACCTGTGTATAGCTTCTTTTTGTTTCACACTTGCAGTTTATCCAGCAGGAAGTTTCAGTTAATAGTTGAAAAAAGTTAAATTTCTCACCTCCAAAGTAATTTTCTAATCTATTTTTAGTTTTATTTCTTTATTTATGTAATTTGTAAAACTAACATAATATATTATCATTGCAATCTGAAGTATATAATGTATGCTTATCTGCAATTTAATTAAGCCTAAAACCAGCTTGGTTTATGTGACAAGTTATTTTTTAGAAGCAATGTGCAGAGGGGGGAATGGGACATGTGCCATAAATATGTCCCTTCTGCAAAGGGGCTTTTCAAATATTAGGGTAAGCATGTTTTTATCAATTTTTGACCTCTCCTCCTCCTTGTGAGCAGAAATCTTTTCAAAGGCACTGGGCCATATAATTCACCAAACCAACAGTTCAAAAGATAATCCAATTTTATTAACACTGGACAACCATGACAGCCATGTTACAGTTGAAATAATCAACAAGGCAAGAGATAATGGTGTTTTTATGTTAACGTTTCCGCCTCATTGCAGTCATAGGCTTCAATCACTAGATATATCGGTATATTCCTCATTTAAAAGCCGGTATAATGTGCAATGATTGGTTGATAAATAATCCGAAAAAAACTATTAACATCTGCCACACAGCAAAGCTTGTTGGAATTTCCTACCATGCATCATTCACACCAAAAAATATTACTTCCGGGTTTAAAAAACCTGGAATATATCCATTTAACAGCGAGCCGTTTAGAGATGAAGAGTTTTTGACATCGTATGTTACAGACCATCCCTTGCCGGTAAATAATGATAATAACAGTAGTTGTCTTCCTTCACTATCTAACCCACCTGACAATCCTGTTAATATTGTTGTTCGCATGCCATCCTCATCTCATATTTTGTCGCTTAGTCCTGCAGACATACGGCCATTTCCCAAAGCAGAGCCTAGGAATCCCCTGAAGGAAAATAAAGGAAAGAAGAAAGGACGAACAAAGATATTGACAGATACCCCAGAGAAGATAGAAATTGAAGAAGCAGAAGCTGCCAGACTAGAAAAAAAAAAGCATCAACAAAAACCTGTATGCAAAAAAACTAAAAGTTAAAAAAACATTTGGGTTTAAAGATGAATCCAGTGATAGTGGAGGGTCAATTTCTTTACACGACACTTCAGATGAAGAAATATTTTATCCTCATATGCATGATGACGTGGAAATAGCACAAGAGATTGACTGGATGGAGGGCAAACCAAGCATAGGAGAAAATGAATTTGTGCTTGTCAAATTCCTTATCAAACGGTCAATTGTTTACTATGTTACAAGTGTGGAGAGCATTTATGATACTGAAAGCTACAATGCAAAATTTATGAGAAAGGACATGAAAGGAAATTTTAATTTTCCTCAACAGGATGACTGTAGCATTATAGATAAAACAGATGTTATCATGAAATTACCGCCACCAAATTGGTTGGTGAGATCAGTAGAGCAGTCTTGTTTTTCTTTTAATGTGAACCTTTCTAATTATGACAATCGTTAATTTTTCTGTAATTTTCAAATGTGTCCCACTTCTCCCATACTCATGTCCCACTCCTCCCACCCAGGAGGGAGGAATGGGACAAAATTCTTTAAATTTGTAATTAGTAAAGTGTGAAAATAATAAAATGTTTAAACATTGTGTATATTTTTTAAAATGTAGTTATAATGTGCAAGTTTATTGTGTGAGCTTTTGCATTTATGAATAAGTAGAGGATTATGAATAAGAATCATTTATGTGAAAAGTGTCCCAATCCTCCCTCCTCTCCCCTAATAACATACAGCCAAAAAAAAAAACTGAAATTTTTCAAACAGTTATTTTTTATTTAATATTTTTAAATGTCCGAATTTGGAATTGAAACGTGGTCTTTATAACGTCACAAGTGATGTACTTCGGCGCGCAAGTCCATCGCCGCGCTAAATGTTTACGCTTTGCTATCAACCGTGGTTCCAGGCTGTAATAATTTGAGCTGTGCGCTAATGGTATCAGTGAATGGCTTTCCATCACTTGTGATGCCATTTGCAGAAACTCAAAAATTGAATTTCAATCTGCGCACCAATTAAAATAATTGTTAAAAAAATATAACTTTGTCAAATTATTTTAAAAAATGTTAAATCCTACGTTTTTAAGCATGTTCTTTCAGAAAAAAATACTTTTATAATTTCGGAAACGATCCCATTGCTTGGAGTGTATAGAATATTACTATTTTATTAAGCCATCAGTTGATTGGATATAGTGCACTTGTTCGGATAGCTGCATGAAACATTTGCGATGCACAATCAAAAATGCAGTGCATGGTTGGCCAAAAATTTAAAAGCAAAAAAGTTTTAAAAGCCATTAGTATATGATGAAATTATATAAAATATTGTACTAATCATTAATCCTGTTTTGGTAATTTAAGGTTGATTTTAATTTCTGCTGCCTTACTCTTGTAATGATTAGCATTAATTTAGTTAATTAATAATACGTTTCTTGATTATAATATGGTTTATTATGTTACTTTAAATATGACATTCAACCTGATGGAGTGGAGTAAATATCCTGACTGTCAGGTTGATACGTTCTGAAGCTACAATTTTGTATTTAATAGCAAATAATTTATTTCGTAATCGTTAGTACTGATCGACTTAATGCTACATCTGAATCTGCAGAAAGAAAGGTAGTAGGTATTATCTTTTTTTTTTTTTTTGAGCTATGACGAATTGCTTATTGTTTTCACTTGACCGTTGAAGGACGTCCTTCCTTTGATTTTCGGAGCAGGGTTTCTGCGTCCTGCGGTTGCTACTCCTCCAGCAAGTACAGACTCCACCAGCAACACTGTTCACTGGAATCCACTCCTCCTGTGCGGTTGCGTTCATATCCTACACACACACATGCCTACACTCACACAAACGCACGCCTGCATACACATACACAAGGCTACACACACATGCGCCTGAATAAACACTCACGCCTACACACACATGCGCCTGCACAAACACTTACACGCCTAAACACACATGCGCCTGCTCAAACACACACACGCCTACACACTTAGAGACACACATGCACCTTCACACAGACCTCTTTATACAGACACACACACAGACGCCTACACACACACACACACAGAGAGAGAGACGCCTACATACACACACACACACACACACACACAGAGACGCCTACATACACACACACACATACAGACGCCTACATACACTCACCCGCCTAAACACACATGCACCTGCACAAACACACACACGCCTACATACACTCACCCGCCTAAACACACATGCACCTGCACAAACACACACACGCCTACACACACAGAGACATACATGCGCCTGCACACACAGACGCCTACACACACACACACAGACTACATACACACACACAGACGACTACATACACACACACACAGACGACTACATACACACACACACAGACGCCTACATACGCACACTGAGACGCCTACATACACAAACTCACACTCGTGAATGTGGAAAAACATAATTTAAATTCAAGATGACAAAAATCCCTTTTTTTTCCATTTACACATTTTTTTTTTTACTGTTTCTCCTTTGATGGGGCATGGTACCCTGACTTATCCTAAATCATCTCACAAGACCTGGTTATTTTCCCTGCGAAAATATAAACAATACATAATTTAAAGTTTACTTAGCATTTTTTAGAGAATTAGAGAAACAAAACGCACTGATTATTTATTCTTATCGCATTGCTTTAAACAAGAATCTCTACCGCTTTTCCCATTAATGGCAACAAAAATTCTTTCACTCCTACAAGCAGCAATCAGGATCAGCACATACACATTCTACGAGGTGTGTTGCATTATTTACAGAAAATAATTCCAAAAAAAAAAAAAAAAACGTTCAAACTCCCCTATATTTTCTCTTCGTCTTTCGATTTAATTTGCTTTAAATCTCTAATAAACTGAACGAAGACAATGTTTTTAAAGTGAAAGCTGATTCTCTGTTCTTCTCGTTAATAAGATTTCCAGCACGATAATGCAGTTACTCAGATAAGAAAACTCCGGATGGGAGATTGACTTTTAATTTCTGAGTCTATCACAAAATGCAAAAACGCGGAGCGGGGACGCATGTGTTTAAAAGCGTGGGTTGGGAAATAACAAGAACGAAAAGCAGGTTTTATTTCCTTCTTTTACCTTTTTTGAATTAAGTGTTCTTCGGATGTTATTAATTTAGAGAATTAGGGAGTTATTGCAAGAGATTTTTATGGAAGGAATAAATGCACCAGATTTTGTATATAGTCTTTCTTGTCGAAGAAATAAAGCTTGGTAACAAACGTACAGAAATTTAATTAAGATATAAATTAACGTGAACCCATACAAGTTTCTTCTGTACTTGAAAAATAAATAAAGAATAAAATTAAAAAAGGGCACTTTATTATTATTATTATTATTATTATTATTATTATTATTATTATTATTATTATTATTATTATTATTATTATATTATTTATTATTATTATATTATTATATTATATTATTATATTATTTATTATAAATATCTATATAATTATATTTAATTATTATTATTATTATTATTATTATTATTATATATTTTTGTCGTTGTTGCTGATGTTTTTGCTGTTGTTTTTTTATATTATTGTAGCTGTTGTCATCATCAACATCATTATTACTACTTTTATTGTCATTATAATAATGATAATTAATATCAAAATTTTAAACTATTTAAAGATGTAAAATCTTTTGTAAGAAAATGTAAAAATACACACTTCTGATTTCTTCTTTTTTTTTTTTCAAAATAATATGTAAATCAAAATTTCCGTTAAATGATACCGTTAGGGAAGCTATCTTCATCATGCGCACAGATTTTATTCCTTGAAACGAGTACTCATGCGACTTTTCAGTTAAGATCTCTGCAAACTGAAAAACTACGCAAATTGAAAACCAACATTTCCTCCAGTACCTTTAAAAATTAATGTTCGTTTGTAAAATCTTAATATTTTAAAATGCATTTTGAAATAAAAAAAAAACTTATATTTTATGACGAATAAATCCAATCAATACGAAACCTTTCCTTTTTCTGAAGAAAATAATTATCTTACATTCAACATTTTAAAATTTGCTTAACTGGGTATTTTTCTGAGTGTTCATGACAAACCTTTGGAATTTTTTTTTACAACAGCAACTCCATGCATTTTGTAAATAAAAGTTGTGTTAAAGCTTGAGTATAGGCAGTGAAGCATTCTTTAGAAAAAAAAATAGTTTTAATGCTTCATCAAATATTTAATAAAAATTAACTGAAACTCAGCTTATTCTGTTAATAATAACTTTCTGCGTTTTGAGGCTTATTTTGTAATTTTTACTACAGCAGCTCCACAGGGTTACAGGAAAATGTGTGGTCAAATTTTGAAGGAGGTAAGAGGGTATGAATTGCTAGTTTACGGCAACGTTACTAATATGGAAATATATAACGTTGTTTAGCACAAATAAACAGATTAAAGAAACACGTGTTTCGGGGTTTCCAGGAATCGCGTTTTCAATTCAAAGGTGTGAGCTTCTAGATGTAAAGACATCCAGTAAAAGTAATGAAAATTGACTGCAAACAGCTTAAATAGCAAATTAGAAATAAACAAGTAAGACAAAATGGAACTCAAAGCTGAAATTTATTATGTGATTCCGAGAGAAACCGTTAATCGATAAATTTGTCTAAAAAGAACCATAAAATACATTTTGCTGTCAAAATGAAATGCTAATTACTAAATTAGCAATAAATTTACTATTTGCAAAATTTTTGCAACGAATCGTCTGTCACGTTTAGCGAAAGGAAGAATAAATATGATTCGTAACTCCAACGAACTATAGGGGGCACTGCAGCCACTTTCTAATGGCGGACGAAAAAGGTAAAACTAACGCACGTGGTAACGAGGAAAATGCTAATAAGCCTAGTAAATTTTGTTCGCATGCATGATTTTTTCGCTTTATTCTTTTTAAATTAATTTTCAAAGTCCTATTGATATTCTGGCCCACGTAGAAAGAAATGAGAATTCAAGAAGCATTACTAAACGTCAGAAATTAATGCAAACTACGCAGTTCGTAGTTCTAAGCAGCCATTTCCACAATGTTGAATTCGATATTTATCAATTCTTGATAAAATTAAATAATAATTGTGGCCTGACAAGAATAGCAATTAATGCTAGAAAATCTAATATGACATTACGAATTATTATCAAAAGATGATACTTCTTTGCCTTGCTTGGCTAGCGCTTATTGTTTTGCATTTGTAGCTGAGTTATTTCTCTCTCAAATTCCCGAATCGGTTAATTTAAAATTTTTCTGTTTCGATGTTTCTAATTTCTGAGTTATGATTTAATTATGTCATGCTATGCAAATCATCAACAAAAATCTCACTGATATATGGTGGTAGTTTTCTTCTCAGTTGATCTACCATTATTTCATTTTACTTATCGAATTCTGTAATCTTTCTACCATTTTATTCCACTCATGATAAAAATTAAAAATGGTTTAACCAACGTTCGGAATCTCGCCAAGGCTATTTTGCTCGCACAATACTAAAACTATAACCCTAAACAAATTTGGCGTAACCTTTCAGCTGAGAATAAAAGCAATAAAGTAAATTCTTTCTCGGTTAAACATTTTTGATTCTGTTCTACGATAATATATTCAAGAAGATATTTTGCATACTGTCCATTCCAACTAAATGCTGCTGTAAAATATGGACAGTTAAATTAATTTAGGATTTAAAAAAAGACCCATATTCTTACAAATTCGCACAAAAAAATAAAAAATTTTACCTGGTATAAAGTTATCCAAGTTTGTTAATTTAGACTTTCACTATTTTTCAATCAACTCACGTTTTAGAAGGAAATAAGAAAAACTAACATTATTTTGAGAAGCTCGAGAATACTATTAAGGTAAGAAACAATTTTTGTAACTGAAAGCAATCTAAGACAGATCGACTGCGTTAATAAATACTCAGAACAAACTGCCTGTGTTTACATCAACAGACACACTGGAACGCAATGTGGCAATGTTTTAGTTTTTTCGGCAGTTTTGTAAATCACCGCAAGGTAGCGTATTCGAGCGCTGGAGTTGCGAATACAGGAAAATAGAAAGATGTTGGAAAGCAACAAAAAAGCAAAACATGTACAAAATAAAACATGAAATGGAAAAGTAAAGACAGAAAGAAGTAATAAAGAAAGACATTAGAATAACCGCCTACAACACAAAAAAAAAAAAAAACGTATGAGTTCACTCCATAGGAATGGATGCCACACTGCAGAAAAATACGGAATGGCTTTAAGATCGTTACCTAAATTAGAACGATTTTTTAGAATGTGGAAAGACTCGCAAAAATCAAGATCTGTTGATTTTGTGCATTTCTGGATAATTTTAAATGTGAACGTAATTCTTATAAAATATCCTTTTCAATTTTTTACCAGGATTAATAGAGCACGCGTCCCATCTTTTGCATGTGCCAGAAAAAAAGTTTTTCCTCTCTCCTGTAAAATTATCCTAATGTGACTTTCGTCCTTCTGGCTCTGAGGTACAGAACTGTTCTTCTTCTTCTTTTTTTTTTTTGTAGTACACAATATCATTCATATTACGTTATATAGAATATATAGAAGCAACTATTTGCAGTTTCGCTTGTTCGTTTGTATTTGAAAATAAAAATTAATTAATAGATTTTTTTTTTGCTTGGACAATAAAGATGATAAGACGGAACGAGAAGAATGCCAGAAAGGCCCCAAACAGTTAAAAAAGCAAATTTAGAGAGAAAAAAAAAGAACACGTACAAAAAAAAAAAAAAAAAAAAAAAAATGTGAATCTTGTATAGAAAAATAATTTTGATCTATTTTAAGAAAAAGTATTAAGTGGATATTCCGAAAAAAAGTACGCAAAAGCCGAAATATTTTGACATTAACGGCATAGTAATTTTCATGGACCAACAGAAAATGACGTCGAAGTGGGATACCGTATTAAACGGACAACATGAAATCGGGGTTCCACATCACTAAAGTTCGATGTGTAGCCTAAGGTGTTTAAAAAATACATGTTAAAAAAAACGTTTCTCCTAGATAACAAGACACCACTCAATATTTTTACACTTGTATATACTCAAAGAATTTTAACTTCCTATTTCAACTGAAAGAGGGTGCTCAACCCCCTCCCCCAAACGCTGTAAGTATGGAGAGGGGGGTCAAAAAATACATTGAAGGATCTGTCCACGCACTGTAAAAAATCTCGGAAAACTCTCTGAATATACAAAAAAGTTTTCCGTAATACACAGATTCGTACGTCCTCCGCAGTTTTCTGCTATAATCAAAAACCTTTCCCGTTTAGCAAGAAAGTAAGAGTCGACGCATGCGCAGCTCTCACGGCAATTTTATAGTCCAGCAGAAAATCCAAACTGAAACTTTCGAAAGCACGCAATGAAAACAAGTGCTGACTCATGTATGCGAAGTAACACTCATCAAGGGGATTAGTAGAAGTTTTGTCCCTCGCATGAATTCACTGAAGATAATTTTAAAGTCTTATATTTTCTTGCTTATGTATCGTCATGAGATTGAATTTGAAGCTATGTTACTTATTTTTAAGTACGAAGTGCAAATTCTCGACGCATGCTCGCGGAAGGAATACAAACTGAAATTAAACACCAAATAACTGCCGAGAGGACGCCATGTAAATTCATTGCGTCGCATAACTTGTGTAGGTAATTTACTTTTTTCTTGGATACTTTTCTTCTTCCTACCAAATGGGTAATTTTTGTTGGCAGAATTTTATTCTGTCATAAAAATCACCTTTTTGGTGACCAAAGCCTGCAAAAGACCACCGCCGACGAATAGGTAAGTCGCTTTGCAACTCTGTTACTTTAAAGAGATTTAGTTCATATAAATCTCGTTAAAAAAACTATTTTCTTCAGTATCATTTTTTCGTTGTGAACTATTGCAATTTGAAAATATTTTACATTACATAGAACACATATTTAAAGTGCAAGTGTGTCTAGTTTTATTCTGTAAAATTTATGAATTGAAGATTATAAAAAACTTTAAATAAGTGTTATTGTGAACTTTGTTTTTATGTGTCAATCTCAGTTGATATTTGGCTGAACATTTATGTATCAAGCATTATGAATTAAATATTATAATATGCAAATTGTCAGGTTTGATAGTTCGTCTTTAAGGTTGCATGTTTTCATTCTCTTGTAAACAGTGTAGCTAGATTGTATGAAGTAAAAAAAAAAACTATCTCTTGTAATTAGGAACATAGTGCTTCAGTATTATCTAAATGACGATATCTCTTTAAATATTTGCATTTTAGCGAAACGCTTTAAATTAGTTAAATGTGTATTAATTTCTTTAACAAATAGATACATATATGTATTTAAAAGTGTCTTCATTTTTTTCGTTTTACGAGCCTCAATTTTACCAAAAGCAAAAAAAAAAAAAAAAAAAAGACTTAATAAAATAATTTTGTATTTTTACACCATATTAAAGTACTTGACTTATAATTTATATGATACTTTGATTTATAATGTATATGATGTTGCTTTTTCAAGGGGGGGGGGGGCGCTTCATAGCATTTTATGGGTGCACCATCACTCTTATGGTGGGGGGGGGGATTCTCGTATATATGAAATGGAATAATCATGTAATAGAGTTCAATGTTTTAATAAATAAAATATATAATGCATTTTGCGCACACTGTAAAAATAAAATCAGTAACCTATTTTGAATAAGTATTTATATTTGTGATGAGCTGGAAAAGGGCAAGAACAGAAGAATCAACCCGAATGGTTCCAGCAGGGGGACTTGGTGTCATATTTACATTCATCAATTTCTCTGTTGGTACTTTTCGGTATACTTTGTTCGTCAGAGAAATTGACTTGAGGTGAACGAATTCCGGAACGCGAAGGGTAGGTAAGTCCTGCCAAATTTTATCCGAAGATAAAAGCTATCAAGTTTGATACAAGATATGTTTTTAAGTTCTGCATTAAAAATACAATATGTTGATAGTTTTGTCTTGAAAATATTGAGAGAAAAACTGAAGTTTAAGATTGTTTAACAAACAATCCCCACTTTTCAGAAGGTACCCCCACTCCAATTCCCCGACGATTTTGTGATTAGGAATGAAACTACTAGATTATTTCATAATTTTTCAAAAATTTATAACTGTGCATATGTTATGCTGTTAACCATGCTATTTGTCATTAGAAATTCAAAAAAAAATCCACGAATGATTCTAAAATTGCTTGTATTATTGCTCTTAGATATGAAAGAATTGAAACTGATATGGTATGCAATACTATAATAAAGAATTATATTTTAGAAAAAATCACGGAAAAAGGATTCCGAAATTCTCGGAAACGTTTTTGAAAATTGTTTGGAGAATTCCGAAGTACTCGGAAACGTTTTCGAAACTTTCATGAACCACAGCTGCACAGAATACTCAGAAACTTTTCTGGAAATTACGGAAAGAGGATTCCGAAATACTCAGAAACGTTTCTGAAAATTACAGAAAGAGGATTCCGAAATACTCAGACACGTTTCTGGACATTACAGAAAGAGGATTCCGAAATACTCAGAAACGTTTCTGAAAATTACAGAAAGAGGATTCCGAAATACTCAGACACGTTCCTGGACATTACAGAAAGAGGATTCCGAAATACTCAGAAACGTTTTTTAAACTTTCATGAACCACAGCTGCACGATATACTCGGAAACGTTTCCGGATTTTTTTTACAGTGCGGTCACTGACGTTACAATTTGACTCTATTTTTAACTTATAAATTCAGCACTGTCTAGAAATTACATTTTGTTTCTTCTGAAATTGATCTAAAATATCATGGTATGGTAAATCACTGCCTCCACACTATAGACTTGAGGAAAAAAATTTTTGTATGAAATTAAAGGGAATAAAAAAACGTGACTGATGTTACGCAGAAGAGACATTGAGAAAAGTGACTTGCATATAATTTGAAATTATCTTCAAACTAATAGCGTAAAATCTAAACAGATTTCTTTCCCTTAAAATAGAGATTTTGGACTTGATGGAAACACTTTGTTTTATTGAAATAACTTGAAAACTAAAAGTATAAAAATTATTTAACACCCGTGACTGATGATACAAACATCTTGTGACTGATGTTACATTTACAATAAATTGCTTAATTATAAATTATTTCTCCTTAAAATTAAAATCAGCATTTAAAATTGTAAAGCTGTATTTCAAATACCAGAAAAGTTCAATTATAACGTTTTGAAAGTTATATTTTAATGTATTTCAGAAAATAAAATGTCCTCTTGCCTTTACTACATCTAGTGCACTAAATATTTTATATGTGAATAATAAATTTCATACACATTGACAGGCTATTTCAAATGTTTTACTGCTTGAATCTTGAGTTTCTATATAGTCTTAGTTTTAATTTCAATGCATCTAACTTCTCGTGATACAATTGTTTGTCATATTATTCAAGAACCCGTTCTCTAGTTGCAGTCAACAATTTTGGAAAATGTTCTGCTAGAAGTGATTCCCTCCTTTATTTAAAAAAAAAAAAAAAAGGGTTGGTCCTAAGCACCTAATACAGCTTCTGAATTAAAAAAAATGGGGGGAATACGCAAATATAACTCTTTATAACATGACTGCAAGTCGGATGGTGACAGCTCTGAAATGTGCATGAAGCAGAGTCATTTAGAAATGTTTTTGTATCGATGATGTAGCACTTTTATTCAAATCTAATACATGGAGAACTAGGAGTATCTGCTTATCAAATTTCATGTCAGAAATTTTTTTACAGCAGCAGTTTTCTTTTATGAAGATATAACAAAGAGCGTTTTAAATGACTAACAGACTTTACCAAAGTTTCATTATACTTTAAATTTGTTCTATACTTGTTCTATTTCTTTACCTAATTTCTCTTTTTAATTTTATTCTAAACTAACTCTGGTAATTATGCTAGGTTTTTAAATATTATTTAATTTATTTTTTTATCATCCGCTCTTTTCAGCTTCTACTTTGTTTTCCTTCATTTCTTAATTTATATCGCCTTTTTTTTTTTTTTTTTGCCTTTCTGCAGCAGTCAATGCTATTTGTGCAATTTGTTTGAGGTTTATTCACGGAAGGAGAAATGTGACTGATGTTACTGGGACTGACGTTTCATATTTTAAATAGTTAAATTCAACTATTTCTAAATATTTAAGGGATTAATATTAAAGATATCATCATAAATGAAGAGAATACGACTTTTTATAAATTTGGGTTTGTTTTTGTTTAAGAAATGCAAAGTTTTATACAATTTTGTGACTGATGTTACATTAATGTGAAGCCTAGTTTAAAAACAATTGCTACAAGACAATTATAACAGTTTAAAGTTTCTTTGTTGGTCTAATCTCTTCCTAAATAAACCACATTTTAATTAAAAAAAAATAAGATTGTAGACTTAGCAATTAATTTCCTAAGTGAAAAAAAAAGATTAACGTTTAGAATCACTAATGCAGACACATAGGCACTGGGTAGTGTTATCAACATTTGCCCATAAAACTTACAAAAAATGTATTTATAACTTTTTTCGTATTCTTTTATAAAAATACAATCTTTTTTACCTCATATGAAGAAAAAAAAATTCTGATACAACGAAGTTTTTTTTTTTTTTTTTTTTTAATGTGATGTTCCTAGTTTCATGGACATGCCCTGAACTGAAAAAACAATGCTACAACACTAGTAATATGCATATACATTGCAATTTGCATTTTGTAATTATTTACAAAAAAACATTTGAGGAAATTAAATGTGTCTAAATTCGCGGCATTTTCTATAGTATTGTTAATTTTAAAATAAGGCGTCATAGAGCACCCTCTTAAAATTTGAGTAGGAAGCTAAAACTTTTACAGCATAATACTATTCGTAAGTCTATAAAATAGGAGGTGTCCTAGACTCTAGCTGAAAAAAAAAAGTTTTTTTGAACCACCATAATGTAGCCATTCCTATCATGTGCAAAGAAATATATGTCTTTACAATTGCTTCCACCTCATGTGCAAATTTGACACAAGATGGCGGGACGAAAGCAATTCCTCGCCTCCAGACACAATATCCATCGGAGAGGCTGTCCGGACGTAATCCGATAATCTGGCCCTATATGATGCCATCCTGTGTTAACTTCATTAGGGGTCGGGATTCAGCACTTGCCGACAATAATGTTTAATGGAGCTTCTAAAAGCAGACTTGCGCTCACAGCGCCCCCACTCTCGAGGTTATGAAGTTGCTGCTTTTAGGATCCAGCCTTGTGCATTAATGTGCACGGTATGGAAACTAGTGTGGAAAGCCGAGTTTAGAGGACATTTTTTCGTGGAATGGTATAAACGTGGAATGGTGTTAACTAAATTTTCTAGGGTCTCGATGCGGGAAGATTTTTCCTTTTTTACTTAAAGGAAAGTGAGGACAGAAACTCTAAATTAACTTTTTCCCTCTCTTCCTAAGTGCTGCTGAAATCCGATGGTGAGGCTTAAGTAGAACTGAAAATTTGATTTATGTTGCAGGGAAAGTATTAGCACTAATATAGAGTAAAATAAGACGGAATATTTATTTTTAATGTTGAACATTTCCGTAATTTTCACCATTTGGTTCGATAATATTATCAACCCAACAACATCTTCAACAATTAGTTCACGTTAAGTGAAATTTTAAATAACGTTAAATGAAAGTTATTTAGGAAAATATTAGAATAAGAGGAAGGAATAACTGAGCGATGATTATGTTGGGTTATTATCGTCTCTTGCTATTTTTAAATGACTGAAATTGCGGTGTATTTTGCGGAACGTTGTTTGTTAAGGATACAGTGGACACTAAAAATGCTGAAAATTGAGGGGAAAAAATCGATTTTTTAAAGCCTTTTTTTCAATGCTATATCAGCTATTGCGACGCAACCAGGGCAACAAGATTTTTTTTCATTCCATGCATTATTTTACGAATTATGGTTTAATTTTGTTTTGCTCATCCGTGACCACGCCCTTTATAGTTTACATTCTGCAGCACTTATACATTGCATTCACTTTTTACATAAAAACATAAACCTAAAATTTTCCATGAAATCAATATTTATTTGATTATAATGAAACTCAAGAAAAGCATTCGGATAATATGTAGTTATAATTTCATGCATGAATTTCAGTAACGACGGTTTTGTAAAGTTAGAAATTCCACTCCTTTGTTGTTAAAATCACCGTATTTGCTGAAAATTTCACATTAAATTTTATTTTCAGCCATTTTTTTTATAAATTGTCTCGTAAAATATTACATCTAATGCATAAATTGCTGTAATTATGCCTAATGATTGAAAAGCAAGTAAAAATTCAAAGTTTGAAAAAAAAAAGTGCCGCATCGAGCAATTTGAAGTTCGTAAATTTTTGTTAAAATTTTTTTAAATTTCTGAAAAAGTGTTAATTTTTTTTCACCAATTTTTTGAATTCATTTTGATGCAATAAATATACAAGCACACAAAGTTTTAGGAATCTAGATCAATTATTGGAAAAAAAATTAAAAATTATCCACTGTAGTCGGGGAGTTAATATTCTAAAACCTTAAAAAATATATTTTTCAGGTTTTATATTTTCAAAATATTCAAACCAAGAACTTTCGAGCGACACCAAATTCATGTTTAGATGTAGATTAACAAAAATTAAGTTTAAATAATAATGAGGCAGGAATGTATTAAAATGTACATGCAATTTCACTTTCAAATGCGATTTTCTCAATGCGTCAAATTCAAAATTCATGTTCATTTTCCGAGAAAACTAGAATTTTGAACAATTTTCAAAATAGAAATCTAAAAATTGGCACGATTACTTATATTGTCATAGGTGTCTTTCATGACAAATTTTATTGAAATCGGAAACAGTAAGGTTAAGAAGGGGATTTATCTCACATGTGGAATTGCTGATAAGCAACTAGCCTCGCGATGGGGTAAGATTGCGTTGGAGAGTTTCCCCTGTAAATAATATTTTCAGAAAAATCTTAAAACACGTCGACAGTTGTTTGTTTTGTTTTTTCAAATTTTCAGTGATTATTTGAATTTTTGTAACTAAAATCCATAAAAATAAAACAAACAATATATGTGTGTATGCGTGTATTTTCCCTATACAAATCCACAGTTTACGTCGGATCTTGACCAAATTTAACAGGGAAGTACTTGGGCCCCCGAGAAGAAACGTAGGGGGGGGGGGGGGTCGAACGCCAAAAAAGAACCGAACCGTTCTTTCTACTCGAAATAATTATCCGACCAGTTCGATTTAGGCGCGCCATTCGAAAGCCCGCGAAAAAAACCCATAAGGTTCATTCATTTCCTTCGAATTTCAAAAAAAAAAAAAAAAGCTGTAAAATGACCGGGAAAAAATTAAAAAGCATCATTAAGCCTAATGGAATAGAAATTTTTCGTCGAAAATTTACCGTTTGTGCGAACTCATTTTAAGTTAGCGTGAATCAAGTTTCAGAAGGTTGCCACTTTTTTTCTCTCGACTGCGACGAAATAAAATTTTGTCCTTGTTTTGAGGTAAAAATTTCTCCTTTTGATTACTATTTGGCGATTTATTTTCTTTCTTTCTTTCCTTTTCTTTTTTTTTTCTCACGCCAGCAGAAGATAATCAGGAAAGTCGCGTTTCGTTTGTTTGGGAATTTTTTATTTGACGTTATCTTTCTTGATTGTTTGGACGGAAAATTTTACAGTTTTTTTTTTTTTTTTTGAAATTGAAGCTTAATTGTTGAACATGCGTCACTTGACATAACTTTTTTTTTTCGAGGTAGATCGTGCAAAGCCGGGCAATGCAGCTAGTTTAGAATAAAAGAATGCATTGTACCTTCTAATATTCAAATTATACAATATTTTGGGGTAAATTTCACCCCGCTAAAAGTGTTTATTGCCGATTTAAAAAAAAAAAAGCGGTTCAATATTTTTAAGTGTTCCATCCATGTGCAAAGTTTTATTCCAATCGGTAATTCACACTTGGGTAGGGTTACTTGTCAGCTCTCGCAAGTTTCCATGCAAATTAAGGTCTAGATTCATGCATAGTTTTGAAAATACGAACATAAACATCAATGTGATCAGATAACTTCTCATACATGATTCAATGAAACCTGTCTTCCAATTGTGGCTTTTTTATGTAAAAAGTAATTCAAAATCTATAAATAATGAAATTTGCATTAAAAAAAAACAAAATCTATAAACAATGAAATTTACATTTAAAAAAATTACAAAATCTGAAAACAATGAAACTTGCATTAAAATAATACAAAATCTATAAACAATGAAATTTACATTAAAAAAAAAAAAAAAAAAAAAAAAAAAAAAAAAAAAAAAAACAAGAATTTGTGAACTGTTTTTAAATTTTATAGCATTCTATGAATTCTGTCTTTTATTTCTTCCTTTCTCCCAAATTTATTTGATTATTTATTTATTTTGACTATTTTGTCAAGCTTCTAATAAATGAGCTTTATTTATTTTATAACATACAAAAAATATCCAAATAAGATACATTTTCTCCTTGAATTACATTACACTGTAAAAAAAAAATATGCATCAAAGGAAAAAAAATCACAAAATGGCACAAAAAATATTCCATAAAAAATATATTGAACCATTCAATGTATCAAAAATGTGCCGAGAAATCTTTTCCTTTTATCATTTCCTGGAAGCGAGGGTGCAAGAGGAAAAAGTAGATTGAGAGAGGTGATATAGGAAGGGTATCTTAGGTTCTCTTTATTATGTTCTTTACGAAGAAGTGCGGAAGATGGGTGCAGTGTTATTGGATTTAGATAGGTCATTCTTGATGTAATTACGTTGTTCCAGCAGAAAATAATACGGTATTGGGCGTATAGATGAGAAAAAAGTAATCGCTGAAATGTAACCAGCAAGAGTTTCTAAAAATATAAAAAATGTTTCTTTTATAAAATAAAGGTTTTTTATTTTCCGCAAAAAGAAGTTGAAAAAGGAGAGAATAATAATTTTGTAATTTGTTACAACAAATCGACCGACCAGTGAATGATCACTTAAGAGAAACTTCGTTTTTAAAAGTTCATAGCATCATTAAAAATTGTAACATTCGGCTCGTGACAGTAAAAGCATCTTAGCTGCTGATGTATGCAATTATTTTTTTAAAAAATGGGAAGGAGTTTAATAGTTTTGCATCATTTTTTTTTTCGGATGGTGTATGAAATGGAAAGAAGTGCTCAAACCCAGTGAACACCCCAACGAGTGGACAAACGTAGTAGAATTTTCTAGTGGGTTTATATGGTGAAACGTTGTAGCACCAGCAACACTTCCTTAAGAGTGCTATTTGGCTTTCTATAGGTTCTCAATAGCATCCTTAAAGGTGCTATTTGGTTCCGTATGGCACTCTATAGGATGGCACCTCTCAGGGTGCCATAGGTGGCAAAATGGCCCCCAAAACGGGTGCCTCTGGTGCTAAAAAATTTCACATTAAAAATGTGCCATATGCTACCAGCAGTTTTAACAGAGCACTGCCGATTCATCTATGAAAATTGTTTTATGATCCTTTTTTTTCTTCAGAAAAACTAGCTGTTAATTCACTAGTTGATCTACCCTATTTCAGACCCCCCCCCCTACTTAATTGTGAAGTTAAAGGTACATATTCCATCTGTGCTTAGTACGGTTTTAATCTTCTACTGGAATGGTGTTGTTTTCTTCAATCAAAAGTACTACTATTAGTCACTGAAATTGATAAAATAAGCAAAAGGAATAACATGGAGCCAGAAAATCTTTTATTTTCCCAACAGTTATTTCTTATTTATTTATTTTTAAATGTCTGATTTTGGAAATAAGGCGTGGTGTGTACTTCGGTACGTTACTCCATTGCCGCGCCAAATGTTTATGCTTTGCTTTCAACCGAGTTGCCAGGAATTAATCTCAGGGAATTGAAATTCTACTTTAGGCTTAAAGCTTAGCCCGGATTTCTTTTCGGGGGGGGGGGGGCGTACAGCTTTAGATTCTAGTTAAGAAGGATATTATCTGAACTATTAATAATAAAAGCAGTTGTAATTGGATCAATGTTAAGTAATTAGATTCTAGTTTCAAAGTTTAGCCGAGTAGACTGTCGCCTCTTTGTTGACCTCGTTTTGTCTTTTCAAGTTCTTTCAAGTTCAATCTTTTCCAGTTCTACATTCAATCTGCAGCATATCTGTACTATTCCAAATTTACCAGTGATGGTCCAAATGTACTAGAATATAACAAAATATTTGGTTTTTCTTCAACGTATTTGCTTTCGTTGACATCGGTGGAAGTTGACATTTTCCTACTAGTCTTTCATGGTAACATATGTGTGTGTGTTTCTCTCTGTACGTTTACAAATCATCTTTTAACAACTGAAATAAATTGCATACGAGATTACTAATTTTTTTATGGACATATGAGATATGAACAAGATGACGAAACAGAAACACTATAATTAGAAATGTTAGTGGTGATAGATTCGGTATGTCTAGCGATTGGATATCAGTGTTACAGCCATTGCAGTAGTTGACCCATAAACTAAAAGCACTGAAGATCACGCGCCCTTAAAGTATAAGAAGTTGGTCGCAGTGGCGCAGTGAAGGGGGAGTCTTGCAGGGGAAAATACCCCCCATAGCCATTCATTTTAACATAAATGTAAATTCTAATACAGTAGTTTACGCATATGAAAGGGCAGTTTTGATCGAAATACCCCTTCAGAAGGTATTTTTGATTTAAAAAAAAAAACCCTCCAGAAGGTATTTCTGATTTTAAAAAAAACCTCCAAAAGTTATTTCTGGCTTTGCTAGTGAGATGAAGAATTACAGCAGAAATTGACAAGCAATTCCAGACACGTGTTTCATGTTCATGAGGCACCTCTTTCTAAAGCAAAAAGATATAAGCAAACATTTGCAAAGATATTAGAAAAAAGAAACCTCAAAAATACAGGACCAACTAAGTGTCAAAGATTAAAAGATAGGTGTTATATCCATATCCTGAAACATAGAATAAAACGCTCTAATCCGCTAGATTTGGGTAAAAGAAGTAAAAGGTACTCGAATTCTAGGAACATGAAATAAATTTGGAAATGAGAACACTTTGTTAAAACAGAATATTTTACTTTTACTCTTTAAGCATTAGCCTTTAAAAGCATGGAACGGATTTAATAAATTCAAGTAGATACTTTTCTTGATATGGAATCTTGGATCGATTCCCGGGAAAGGAAGTGTATGAAAAGAGCATAAAAAGTTCCAAATACTTTGAGTTCTCACAAAGCAACTCAAAATGCTGGTAGCGACAAAATGGCATTTTTCGTCTCCATTCTAGATATGGACTTCAATACAAGCACCTTATAAATCAATAGAAATGCGCGCATATAGAGGCTGTTTTAGTAGAGGAGTAGAATGTATCAAAAAAGCGGGGGAGAATTGTTTTTCCTTTCTCCTATTTTCTGAGGGTGAAATAGGTGAAGATGAACAGGTGAAAAGAGGAATAGAAGCACATCCCTTTTTCTTTTGAAGTATTTTCAGCGTTGGAATAAAAAGCCGGTAGCAGAAAGTATTATAAAATAAGAGGAATCGAGTTTTAAAGGGCGTTCGAATAAAATTATGAATTTAAATGCAACAAAAACTGGTAAATTTACGTATTTATTTATTTATTTTCTCATATTCCTCATAAAACACACAAAATAGGGGGGGGGGTGCGGGGGACTCGCTCCATAGCGTTGATATTGAGGCATTTTTATTGATTAAAACAAACTTGGTTATCACATTATTCCAATAATTTATCTCTAGCACCAACTTTTGGTCAAAATAAAAGTAATACAGATTTTTTTTCTCTAGAAACAAAAATCCTCCATATTTCTGAACATATCTATTCAAAACGCATTGTTTTATTCTGAATAGTTCAATAATTGTAAGATTTTCAAAAGTCTACTGACTTTTTGATCGCCCTGTAACAATGGGTAAACTCTTCGAAATTCAGTGCATAATTATTCGAAACACTTCAAGAATTGTTGAAACTGTGATAAAGTTTCAGTAATGGCTGAAAATTCTTGACCTCTCTCTCTCTTTCTCTCTCTCCGTGCGTGGATGCATAGTGTGGCTCTTGTAAGTTGATCTATGACCTTGACATGGTTTACCTCGTTTTCGGGAGTTTAAAAATTTTGCGTGCTATTGGCGTGGATTTTAGTTGGAATACTTTAAGAAAGTCACCCAACTCAACTCAACGCCAATGAAACCTTCCTTATTACCCTTAAAGAGAAGTAACCATTGTCAAGAACATGGATAAAGTTACCAGATCCACACTATTATATCTGTATGTGTGTCTGCGCGTTCATGTCATGTACCATTCTGTACTTGTTTAGGTGTATCTTGTATGAATCAAATTGTTCATAGTAAAAAAAAAATATTTTGTTTTATGTAAATAAATTTTCCTGAGACCTATTCCAAACCGGTAAATCCTAGCAAAATGGAAGGTACGGGGGTCTCTGGGATGCTAATGCAAATGCTCTGTGCGCTCGCGTCTTTCTGTCTCTGTGGTGTTTTATTTTCTCATCGTGTGAGGTGACTTCCATTCATTAATTGGTAGTCGTCTTTTTTCGCCTTCTTCTTTGATCTCATATTTTTCTCCACACTGTAAAAAAAATCCGGAAACGTTTCTGAGTATATCGTGCAGCTGTGGTTCATGAAAGTTTCAAAAACGTTTCTGAGTATTTCGGAATCCTCTTTCTGTAATGTCCAGAAACGTGTCTGAGTATTTCGGAATACTCTTTCTGTAATTTTCAGAAACGTTTCTGAGTATTTCGGAATCCTCTTTCCGTAATTTCCAGAAATGTTTCTGAGTATTCTGTGCAGCTGTGGTTCATGAAAGTTTCGAAAACGTTTCCGAGTATTTCGGAATTCTCCAAACAATTTTCAAAAATGTTTCCGAGAATTTCGGAATCCTTTTTCCGTGATTTTTTCTAAAATATAATTCTTTATTATAGTATTACATACAATATCAGTTTCAATTCTTTCATATCTAAGAGCAATAATACAAGCAATTTTAGAATCATTCGTGGATTTTTTTTTTTTTTTTTTTTGAATTTCTAATGACAAATAGCATGGTTAACAGCATAACATACACTGTAAAAAAAAATCGGAAACGTTTCTGAGTATATCGTGCAGCTGCGGTTCATGAAATTTTCAAAAACGTTTCTGAGTATTTCGGAATTCTCTTTCTGTAATGTCCGGAAACGTGTCTGAGTATTTCGGAATCCTCTTTCTGTAATGTCCAGAAACGTGTCTGAGTATTTCGGAATCCTCTTTCTATAATTTCCAGAAATGTTTCTGAGTATTCTGTGCAGCTGTGGTTCATGAAAGTTTCGAAAACGTTTCCGAGTGTTTCGGAATTCTCCAAACAATTTTCAAAAACGTTTCTGAGAATTTCGGAATCCTTTTTCCGTGATTTTTTCTAAAAAATAATTCTTTACTATAGTATTGCATGCCATATCAGTTTCAATTCTTTCATATCTAAGAGCAATGAAACAAGCAATTTTATAATCATTCGTGGATTTTCTTTTTTTTCTGAATTTCTAATGACAAATAGCATGGTTAACAGCATAACATATGCAGAGTTATACATTTTTGAAAATTTATGAAATAATATAGTAGTTTCATTCATAATCACAAAATCGTCGGGGGAGGGAAGGGGAGTACTTTCTCAAAAGTGGGATTGTTTGAAACAATATTAAACTTCAGTTTTTCTCTCAATACTTTCAAGACAAAATTATCAACATATTATATTTTTAATGCAGAACTTAAAAACATATCTTGTATCAAACTTGAAAGCTTTTATTTTCGGATAAAATTTGACAGAACTTACCTACACTTTGCGTTCCGAAATTTGTTCACGTCAAGTCAATTCCTTTGACGAACAAAGTGTACCGAAAAGTACCAACAGAGAAATTGATGAATTTAAATATGACACCAAAGTCCCCCTGCTGGAACCATTCGGGTTTATTCTTCTGTTCTTGCCCTTTTCCAGTTTATCACAAATATAGATACTTAATCAAAATAGGTTACTGATTTTATTTTTAGAGTGTGCGCAAAATGCATTATATATTTTATTTATTAAAACATTGAACTCTATTACATGATTATTCCATTTCATATATACGAGAGTCCCCCCCCCCCACACCACAAGAGTGATGGTGCATCCATAAAATGATATAAAGCGCCTCCCACCTTAAAAAAAGCAACCCCTTGAAAATGTCAATGGCACAGTCTCTCACCATATGTGCATTGCATATTAATAACATAGTATTTAAAAACTGATCACTTTTAAAACGATGACATGAAATAATATTACTTTTGATTTCAGCATGTAAATGCAGCTGTTCCATTTTTGCCACTGACTCATTCCTCCTGACTGTCCTACATTAAACTAGTATATCCACGAAGGAAATGTTATTTTCGGAACTAATGTCAAGGAATTTTTTTATTGTTAACCACATTTAACAAAATGAATAAGCAGATGAATTAATTTCATAACTATGTTCTTACTAATAGATAACATGGTCATTTTCTAATGGTATAAATATTTTTAAATGAATGAATAAATTATAATAAAAAAAGATAAATTATACCGGCACATTTTTTGTGAAGCATATTACAATACTAGAAAATATTTGCATTACCATATTTCTAATGAATTAAACAATTGATTTTTTTTCTTTTTGAACCAAAATGTATGTACATCCAAGTATTTCGAAATAACTTTTCTGTGATTGCTTCTCAAATATAAATCTTACTTCTTTTGCGTAATTAATCAGTTTCAGTTGGTTACAACGAATAGTACACCGCGCACATAGGTATGTAGGATAACTTTATTAATTCGATAAACCCAAAAACAGTTACAATTAGAGCCTCATAAAATGCAAATCAACAAAAATATAAATGTATATAACAACATGTTTTAAAATATTCATTAATACTTACAAGTGAACATGAGCGGAAGAAAATCTAAGTACCTCCATTACAACTGAATAGGTAATCCAAAGGGTTTCGTTTCATTAAGTATAAACACGGGTGTTGAAAGTATTCACGCTTGAACACACAATATATATCTAATTATGGTCGCATTGGAAATTGTAAAGAAGCAAATGGTTATTAACTAACTTAATAGCTGCGTACATCGTCTAAAAAATCAAGGGCAGTCCAAAATGCAAAGGCGTAAAATTAGTTTCGACACATTTTACTACTTTCTAGACATGAAATAACAAGCAATCCAATGCTAAACAGTTGCTGACTGCAGCAACCATAGATAAGAAAAAAAGAAGTTCTCGTTATTTCCGACTCATTGGCGCCTGTGTTGGAAGGATGAAATAGGTTTCGAAGCGTTGCGTCATCACTTCCGTTTCTAGATATCTTGAAATAACAAAAAGCTTTCTGAATATTGAGGAGTTCGCTATTAGATGAAGGATTCCTACTATTTCGGAAACGTTTCCGATATATCCAGAAACGTTTCCGAAATTTGTTACAGTGCATTGCGTTGTAGGTGGTTATTATAATGTCTTTCTTTGGTACTTTTTTCTGTCTTTACGTTTCCATTTCATGTTTTATTTTGTACTTGTTTAACTTTTTGCTGTTTTCCAACTACCTTCTGTTTTCCTGAATTATGTTTATTTTTCCTTTCGCTAAATGTGGTAGTTGATTCGTAGCAAAATTTTTTCCGACATAAATTTATTGCTAATTTTAAAACAAAGCGGTTTCATTTTGACAGCAAAATGGATTTTATGGGTCTTTTTACTGAATTTTATTGCTTAACGGTTTTCTCTGGGAGGGAATAATGCAACAAATTTTGATTTTTGAGTTCCATTTCGTCTTGTTTTGCTTTTGTTAATTGCTTATTTTGATACCTAAGCTGTCTGCTGTCCATTTTCATTGCTTTTACTGGATGTCTTTACATCTAGAAGCTCACACCTTTGAATTGAAAAAGGGGTTCTTTGAAACCCGGAAAAACGTGTATTCTGTAATATGTTTAATTGTGCTAAACAACGTTGGATATTTCCTGTTACTTCTGTCTGTGTCTCTATTTCATTCTCCCTGTCTGGGTCTCTTTCTCTCTGTTGTGACCATTTTTCCTCCAAACGCTAAATCCAAAACTGTTCCGCCACGAACGCGGCTGATTATTAACTCCTTTAACAGAAAGCAATTCCTGACAAAAATGCGAATTACTAGACCCATCTTTATTAATATTGTTTACTTTTAGGTAAAACCCCGTAATAAGTGACAAGTGGGAAGAAGAACTGCTTTGTACTTACTTTGGAGATCAAATAAATTCGCCCAATCCTGTCTATGAAAGGTGTGAATGGACCCTGCAGATATGGAAAGCAAGCATTATAATACACGAATGCTCAAAAGACTTTCGTGACGTTATGCTACAATATGTTTTAGATACTGAAAATAGACTGCACATGGAATAAATAAATCTATATAAATAAAACAAAGAATATGTATGTGTGTATGTTAACGATACAAATCCAGTTTCCGTCGGATCCCGACCAAATTTGGCAGGGACGTACTTGGGCACCCGAGAAGGAATGTAGAGGGGGGGGGGGGGGGGTTCGGACGCCAAAAAGTCCGAACTGTTCGAATTTTAATTTCAAGCCCCGAAAATGGCATTAAACGGCTCTTTCTACCCAAAATAATTATCCGATCAATTCGAATTTAGCGCCAGTCCACGAAAAAAACCCTGAAATTGATTTAATTCCTTCGAATTTCAAAAAAAAAATAAATAAATAAATAAATAAATAAATAAGGTTGTAAAATCACCGGAAAAAAATTTAAAAGCATTTTTAAGCCGACTGAAATAAAATTTTATGTCGGAAAATTATCGTTTGCGGATCTCATTTTAAATTTGCGTGAATGAAACCTTTCAGAAGGATGCCATTGTTTTTTCTCGACTGTGACTAAAAGATATTTTATTTTTTTTCTTTCGAGGTGAAAATTTCCCTTTTTGATTATTATTTGGCAATTTATTAGGATTTTAGTTGCATTTATGGAGAGTTGTGCTTAATTTATTCGGGAGTTTTTGATTTGCCGTTTTCTTTCTTTAAGGATGATTATTTTGATGGGCAATTTCGCAGTACTTTTTTTCTCTAATTGAAGCCTGATTGTTGAACATGCGTCACTTGACAGAACTTTTGTTTTCAAGATATACTGTGCTAAGCCGTTCAATGTAGCTAGTGATAAAATAAAGTAGAATTTAATTGAATTCAAGGAATAAGAAATGAATAAACAAGAGAAGAAATTCAGATGAAGTCGTACATCGAGTGGAAACCCTGAAATGAATCGAAGACAGAAAATAGTTTAGTAAAACTGCACTTGAACTTTAAAGAATAAAAAATAAAGTAAGTCACATAAACAAAGTATAACCCAAGAAATTTTAATAAAATGAATGTTTCTCGACTTTGGAAAAATTACCAGAATAGTTGTAATTACATTAAAATTTACGATACATAAGTTAGTTTCTAAAAAAAAAAAAAAAAAGCATGAAATAGATACATACCTTTGTGCAAAGAAGTAAAAGGAAATAAGCAACGTTTTGTGTCACAAAATTACGGATTACTGTAGACACGTGTTTCCGGGTTTCGATTAACACCTTTTTCAATGCGAAATAGTGAGCTATTGGATGTAAAAAGTCTGGTACTGTTTGACTATGGATTGTATGTAATTTGGTAATGCGTCAAGTAAAGACGATTCCATCTGAATGAATCTAGCAGGGGAGAATGGAAAATAACGATGGGATTTTGATGCACGCGTTTTATAATGTCACTAGTGCCTTATTCAAAAATAAAATAAGGGGAAACAAAAATAGTTACCATGGAAACAACAGAAAGAAAATAATATATTTTTATTTCGTTCACGAACGTAAAAGCAAAATGGTAAGCTCAAAACTTCGTTGTGAATAAATAAATCAATTAATTTTTGCCGTGAGAACATAGATCGAATATACCCTAGATTTAAAAAACATTGCTGTGAGCAAATTTTCATTTTTACAAAACTAAAGCTATATAATAGAGAGGCAAAAGTGCACATCTGCAATAAACCAACTAAACACCCCTCAAAAGTAACAGATACGTCCATTTCCGCCTATAAACCGGATATTAGCCTTATGTAATTGATGGTCAAACAGTAAACGGTGGTCTGTTTTTTTTTTACCGGGCATCTTTGCATCCAAAAGCTCACTTTTTTTGCATCGCAAAAAGGATTCCTTGAAATCCCGAAACGCGTTTCAGTCGTCATCGGCAATTTCGTGCTACAAAATGTTGGTTATTTCCTTTTACTCAAATAAATGTATGGTCTAAAAAATTAAAATTTTACTTTAAAAAACTTTAAATTTATGTTTGTAAGTTTCTAAGTTAGAAAAACATCAATACAGTCGAACTCGCTTATAAGGAACCCTGATTAAATGAGAATTCGGGTTTAGCGACGGAATCATAAATATTTGGTTGGTACAATGTTAAGTCTATGAAAGCAGAACTCGCTTTTAACGAGCAATACTTTTGGGATTCGTAAAATTTCTATTGACTTCCAGCTCAGCTTAACCTTTTTTGGTAAACTTTCTTTAGCATTCCAAAGTCAACCAAAGTTTGTGATAAATCATAAATCCTAATCTTGAAAACAAGCGATGACATCACTTTTTTCAATTTGTAGAGTAAAGAAACATATAAAAATTATATATGTGTGTATATGTGTATTCCTCAAAATAAATGACATGAGAAAGAGACATTCAAACAGTTCAAAACAAAGTAACCACTTTATTACAGGGAACTAATTAAACAATAAGAAAAAAAAGCAATTATGATGAATGTTTATGATTTTTTCACGAACTCGCTTTTTACGAGCACTCGATATAACGAGCAAATATCGCGGTCCCTTTTGCTCGTTGTAAGCAAGTTCAACTATAATTTCACTTCACTCAAATGCATAAATAAAAATATGCAATTCTAGCATATTAAAGAATTGTGAAAAGAACCTTTCATATCGTATTTAGTAAAGTGGCATGCATCAATATATATGCAAATCAAACGAATGATACCTCGGATACATTTTTAAATATGATTTTCCTTAACGAAAAAAAAGAAGAAAAAAGCAAACCGGGGGAATTACTTTTAAGACAGGCGGAGAAAAAGAGATGTTTCATAAGCCCCGAAGATAAAGAATCCTATTTTTTCCTTTCTCTTTTTTACATAAAAAACCTTAAAAAAGATACAAGAGAGCTAAAAAAAGAAATGCTGCCTACCAGAAATCGACTTCTTCATTTGCATAACAATAACCTCCTCCACATCTATAGGTTGACGTTAGGCGACAACTTCTCAATCTGGTGGTTGCAGTGCGCCTCACCTCGGTCTAGTAACGAGGTTATGTGGCCACGGTTTGCCCCTAAGGTAAAGAATATATCACTATCCTGGAGTCCCCCGGGGCTACGGCCCTAACACATTGAAACCTATCAAAGCGCTATTCAAAAGGTAATTTGCAATCAGAATTGAGGAGATATATGGAATTTTTTTTTCTTCCGTCCTATCTATTCTCTCTATTCTCGCTTCGGGGCAAAGAGAAAGTGCGGCGGTGAATAGATGGATTTAGATGTGGAGAGATATAGATATATTTTTATGTTGTCTGGCGGGAGGGCTGCAATTTGTCGTGTTTTAAAAGCAATTGGGCGCGTCTCCTACGAGCTAAACCTAATTTGTAACGTAGCGCGTCTCGTTTTTGAATTTTTGGTGCGTTTCGAGAAGCGTTTCGGGAAATGCTATCACCGGCGTCCATTCGCATTTACATTTACGAGCGCATTCGTTTAGCGCGGGAATGAGGGACCGGGTACAAATTGAGTATTCTAACTGGGATTGAATTCATTAATTTTATTTTTTTGAATGTCTTCATCTCATATGGGACTCATCAGTGCTGCGGTTGGGAAAAAAACATTTAGGCAAACTCACCATTTTATAGGGTAGATGTCATAGTTGAATGTTTTTTGGCGGCTGAAAAGGTCAGAATAAAGTACTTAGTTTCAAAACTTAATTTAATTTGAAAAACATAGTTTTATTTTTCAAACAATGTTGATTTAAAACAAATTTACTTTAAACTCATTATTTTTACAATAAAAAGAAACAAACAAATATTTTGGTTAATGGCGTTCCTCCCTTCACCAACTACTGCACTAGACGACAGAAAAACCCATTTACCACTGGAATAAATCGATCTACAGGTGTTCATACAGTATTGCAGTGGTAAAGAAATGTTGAAAGAAAAAAAAACGCTACTTCAGATTTAAATGTAATTCTTTTTTCATTTTGATCTTTACATCAAAAAGTTTTTTCTTTTTTTTTTTTTTTTTCACAACGTTAATACACTTCTGTATCTTTCGCAGTTTTAAAAAGATTTAAGCGATTTTCAACTTCACGCTCGGTACTTGTTCAGCCAGAATATACCTTTTGATGGTTAGGGTTTGGTCATAGTTTTTAGTCTTTTTATGGATAAAAACTGTTATATTAGGACAGAAAATACGTGTTAAAAATAAAGGTTCTGTGACGGTTGACCTCCAAAACTCTGCTCCTGGCAGTTTTTTTCTTTCGTCAACTTCTTTTTCGGTTTTGGATATTAGCGCCACATACATGCCTTTAGCTAATACTGCACCAATGGGGGGGGGAGGGGGGGGGAACTGATGAGATGAAAATCAAAACGAAAAAAAAAAATTCTGCATAAATCTAAAATAGCTTTTCTTTGAAAGAAATTTTCTTTGTGTGTGCAAGACTTGATAAATGCCCTGTATGTATTTCGTAACTTTATTACTTTTTCCCCTTTTATAAAGGAATATATGTATGCTTTTGTTATAGTTACTTACACATTTTTTGTGTGTGTAATAAGTTCTTGTTACACACATTAAAAAAGTGTAAATAACAATAATAGCACAACGATGTTATGTGATGAATTTCATCACATAACAGAAGTATTATAGGGAATTTAAGTCAAAAATTAAGAGTCAATAAATGCGAAAGGGCATCTACTATCTATATTAATATTGCTAACATCTCAATTTCGTGCCTCCAAGAAATTATAGTACTAAAGTATTTGGAGATTTGAGAGAATCTATAGTTCTTATATATCCTCTCAAGGCTCTAAAATGCATTACAGTAGAGTTCCGAAACCTGGCTTTACGGGGACCGAAAAGTGGCCGAGTTCGTTGAAAGGTCGGGTTCTCTGGAATGCGCGCTCCAGCGGATTTTCACGTGGGGATTTTTTGTCCTGCCAGAATGTGGCCGAGTTTTCTAAATTCGACCGGGTTATCGAATGGTGAGTGCTAGAGACTCTTCTGTAGCTGTCATTGAATTACTTTCATGTTTTAACTTTTTAAAAATACCCAGCTCGCAGCAAAGGGAGGGGGTGGGGGGGAGGGGCGGAGAATCAAGCAAATTAAATGGTTAATCTATATTTTTGATAATCTATGTGACTTTATGCGTTTGTTTGTTCACGGTTCCGTACAATTTGACGTATTTGACGAAGATTTGATTCAAGGTTATGCATTTAAAATGTGCAGACAAAATACACTGGCGACAATTTCAATAGAAACACTTAAACTTGTTTCTACTTATTTTAAATATTCAGAACATATGAAACATGTCTTTAAATTTTGCCAAAACTACATACGAAATGCATGTGTGAGTCACCAATTGAAATTTTACATCATTTAAAGATACGAAAGAAGTACAAAAAAAAAAAAAAAAAGCACAATAATTGTCAAATGAACAAAGTCAGAAAAAAATGCATACATTTACTTTGTTCTTGGCTTAATTCAAGGTAAAATTACATTTGTCATGTTGCCTTCCAATACCAATAAAAATTTGTTTAAGGAAGTAAAGGGTTTGTTTTTTCCCCTTCGGTTTAAGAAAAATAAGCACAAACAATAAATTTTCTGTCATAAGGTAAGTTCAATACGCACTCAATTTTATTTAAGTTTGGGGCTAGGAGTTATCCTTCCCACCACAGAACCCTTGGTTTTTGCTCTTATTGAGAATCCTAGTATTTAAATATATTTTCATGAATGAACACATCCCTTCCGCCAGGAGAAGATTTTGACTGCGCTAGTGTGTCATTGTAAACACGTTATTAATATTTTAATTTTGGAACTTTTATGTAAAAAGTGGGATGCTAAACATCTTTTGTAAAAAAATTTTTCATTTTTTAATTAAATCATATACAAAAACTCCAAATGAAGTTAAAAATAAGATAGGAGCTATGAAGAAATTTCGCTATTAAGAGGTTGCATGTTCTCCCTATTACTTTCACAAATATTAAAATACTATTTAAATCAATTATTTTAAATAAAGAAATTTTTGTTTTGAGAACATTATTTTCAATATGGCAGCTGTTTTCTCTGAGTTGACACTACGCTGGCAGAAAAACAAGTTTTACAGAATTTAATTATTTTTATTCAGGATTTATGTACGATAGACTAGGACAGTGATACGTACGATAGACTATGACAGTGGTTTTCAACCTCTTGACAAAACAATTTTCACATGGTTCACAAACAGCCAATTAATTAAACAACTCTTCTTATAGTTGTAATTAAATTTATTAAAGGAAACTTTTGGATTCCTCTCATTTCATCTATTATACTTACTGCGAAAATATTATTTCTATCGTATGCAGTCCGTTTTTGACTCGGACGGGTACCAAGTGGCCCCGTCCGAGTCAAAAAAAAAAAAAACATGTTTTTAGATTTGCAATTACAGATTAAAATGAGATTCTATGAACTTGAATCCATTTTTTAACTATGAGAAAAGTAAAAACGTGAATTGTTTTGCTTTCTGGTTATATATTTAAGTATAGTTAATTGAATAATGCTAATTACTTATTTAATAGCGTATTTTTTACTGTTTTCTGTTCTCGTGAATAGATAAAATCAAGTCAATATGTTTGACGGCGTATTGAAGTACCATATAGGAATGGGACTTTCGACCTTGGATCCTCCCCTTGCTAAATTCCTGTGTGCGCCACTGGCTCATTGTATTTTATATAATTATTATAGATTTGTACGAAACGTTCATATTTACAGGAATAACGTCAAAATCAAAACTGCCCTCTCTTTCATATTTCAAAGCGTATTTTTGTCCCTCAGTTAATGCATCCGTTTCTGAAAAAGCTAAGCCTCAGGAAGAAAAGCGTCATGGAAGTTGCAAAACGACCCCTTTGTTTGCAAAACTCATCTCATGCAAAATCCGTGGAAAAGTAGGCAGGAGCGAAAGAAGCGGGAAAGAGGGTGAATCGAACGACACTGAGAGAGAACGCAGACGATATCACGGCAGACGACATCGGCAGGAACGCGGCGGTCTCATTGGCGGTGACAGCCCGGAGCGCCTAAAAGCATCCTTAAGGAAGCATCCCCGTCCGTAACGCCCTTTTCGGATGGGGCACGGGGCCTAACGCTATCTGACGTCACAAAAAAACCGTTTTTATCTATTTGTTCTTTTTTATCTCCCTCCCTTTCCCTGAAAAACTGAGAACGCACAACTGCTTCGATAGAAGGTGGCTTAGTTCTTCTTGGAGAGGGGGAGGGGGAGGGGATTTCTCTCTAGGAGGGAATAAATGGGCTGTGACGTTGCGAGATATACATTTTTTTTTATATTATTGTTTTGCATCGTTTGGTGTGAAGAAGTAACTTGGAAAAAAAATGCAAATATTTTTTTTTCTCTCTCGTTGCCTTCAGAAAATGGAGCGATATTTTGTTTTTCATTTCTTCCTTTCTTTCCCCCTCTCACTTTCTCGGTAGAGATAATGAAGATAAAAAAATATGTCAAATGTATGCGTGTCATGGGGAATGGATAACATAAAAAATAAGTAAATAAAAGTTTCAGAGGGAGAAAAAATTGACTTGTGAAAGTGAGTTTATTTAGTCAAAATCTCTTTTCTCTCAAGGTAAGATTTTTTTCTTTTCCTTTTTCTATTTGTTTTATACCCACTTTTTAGAGAGAAAAAATCTTTTTAACCTTACACACACTTTTTCTTTCCACATTCTATGGAAAAAGTAATAGATTTGAAACTATTTTAGTAGCCTTCAAATCTTTTTAAATATAAGCTAGATTATTAAAATGCTGAAAAAGAAAAATACAGGGGAACTTTCAGTAATTTAATGAAAGTTGCTGCACCTTTCTCCGTTATTAAGTAATAAAACATTCGATTATAGTTACTATAGCTATTTTTGATTTAGGTTATCGAAATAGTCTTCTTTTTCCTATAAAAAATGCACATTGATTATAAATAAAACCTAAAAAATAATCCTTTTCGTCTTCTTTTTATGGTCATCATACGTAATTTGACACTATCTAATGTTCTCTGAATTAACACATCTTTTTCCGATGAATTCGTATTTCTCACTGATTGAAGTTGGCGGGTCCCGATTACTTAGCCAGGAGGGAGACTGAAAGTTTGGATTCCTTATTATTTTTAAAACATCGGTACAAAAAATTAGGTTCTTCTAAACAATTTCTTAACTTTAATAGTCCAAAATTATTTCTATCAATATTAATTGGAAAGTAATAAATATCCGTTAGAAATATTTTTTACATTAAATTATCACTGGGATGATTTAATTGCAAGGTGTTTTTTTTTTTCTTTTCTTTTTTTTTCCATAGATAAATTTTGAGATGGGATGAAAATTCTAAAGGCTATAAGAACTTCAAAGGTCCCCATTTTCATCAATTCTCCTCACTAACCATTGGGATCCTAGTCAATAAAATAAGGGTGAGGAAAGGCGTTTTGCCTTGCCAATAACGATTATTGATGTTATGCTAATATAAGAAAGAATTTCTCCTCTTTCAACCCTAACATAAATGAACTCGTCTAAGGCCATACGTTCATATACAGTCAAATTTCCTTTTACACAAAGTAGATAATATCCTCCACGCACGGCAAAATTGAATCTATTAATACAATAACGCAATAATGCTCGGACTAAAACCTTTTGCACAAAAAAGGGATGGAAGAGAAAAAAAACAATGAAACAAAAATACTTCTAGAAATACGGACCACACATTAATTTTTATACTGCATGAACTAGAAAAAAATTGTGAGTAAAAACGTAGAGAACAGAAAATGCCCAAATTGACACTTGACTGATTGATTTCCTTTCTGAATAGTGTGGCTCAAATTGAGAAATTTTATATGTCAGATGTTTCAACATTCTTTCAAAAAAAATAAATAAATAAATAAATAAATAAAATAAAATAAATAAATAAATAAATAAAATAAAATAAAATAAATGAAAAAAAAACAGCAATTTTTTTCTGATGCAAATGATTTGCGAGAAGCAATTTCATTTCCGTCTTGATTGTTAATACAATTATGCTTAGTTGTTAATGCAATGATTATTAAATGTTGATAAATAAAATGAAATAATAATTCTTATTTGACAACGATTAGAAACTAAACTGATTTATTTCTTGTGGACTAAGCGAATGAAATTTCGTTACTTGCTGGTTTGAAAACACGTAAGTGATCGTGAAAAATTTGTTTTTAAATAGTTTTTCTTTACTATTTATTTTTCATTTATGATGGCAATGCAAAAAAGGGCAATAAGCTCATCTGTTTGACAACATAATTACAACGCTGTCTGTGGTTCACAAAAAGCACAAAAAAAAGTTCATGAAATAATGTGCAACAACCCTCATAATTACACCATGTAATGCATAAAATTAGTTTCTTCAAGGAATTAGATGAAGAAATTCTTTACAGCATCTTTACGACAACACCCTGCGAATAGTTTGTATTCGTAGTACAAGCGAGAGTTTTTTTTTTTTTTTTTTTGAGCAATCACGATTGCTTATTGCTTTCATTTGACTGTCCTATGATTTTATTTTTCCACCAGCACCCTCTGCAGCATCACCGTCGACCGGCTACTCACGGTGCTGCTCCTCTAGCGAAAACTGTCTCCAGGTTGCGTCAATATCCTATACACACACGCGCATACATACACACACACAAACACATACACACACATACATACGCCTACACACATACAAAAACACACACACAAACACAATACACACACTCAACCACATACACACACACGCATACATACGCACATTCAAACACGTACACACGCATACATACAGACACCTACACATACACACACAACTACCCACACACTGATGCCTGCACACAGACACAAACACATATGTCTACACACACATACACATCCCCCCCCCCGCACACAAAAGCACTCATACACACAACTACCCACACACTCATACCTGCACACAGACACAAACACACATGTCTACACACACATACACATACCCCCCCAAACACACATAAAGACGAACGCCTACATACACACACACACACACACAATCGTGATTGCGAAAATCATAATTTGAATTCAAGAGGTGAAAATTCAAATTAATTATTATTTTTTTTTATATTTAATAACATTCGTTTGGTGTTTCGAATATTCTTAAATTTTGATGACGGATTTTTTTTTTTTTTTTTTTTTAAAGATTTATTTATAACCCTTTGAAGAACGGTCGGTGGCTTTGCTTGAGGCCACTGTTTCATTTATTTATTTTCAGACAACAAAAGTCACTGTTAGTTGGATGAAAAAAAAGTTTAAAAAATAAATAAATAAAATAAAGAAATTTGGGCCTCAAATGCAGTTACCAAGACTTTAAAAAAGTTAATAATTTTTGCGGCCGCAATACATTTCAAGGAGTCTTTTTGTGCTAGTTGGGTGAAAAAAAGTAAAAGAAATAAATAAATAAAATAATTAAAAAAAAATAGCCTCAAATGAAGCCACCTAGACTTAAGAGGTTAATAATTTCAGCGACGCAATACATTTCAATGATCCCTACTTTAACTTTTATGAGCTGAAGATATGAAAAGCGGTCGACCTGTTAGAAACAATATTGTCGTGTAAAACTTTGATTATTATTTGAAACTCTCCCGCTGCTCCTTTTTTGCCTCCCTAATGAATGAAACAGAAATAATTGAATAGAAAAGTTAAAAAATATATATAATTTGACGCGATTTTTTCTATATACAAAATAACAAAAGTTTTTGACTTTATTAAACATCATTTACTAAACGTGTTGCATGAAATTGTCGATTACACTTCGTCTAAAAATTCTTCTATATTTCAAGTTAATTATTCTTTCCAAATTAGTATCTTTTTTCCATTGTCAGAGAAGTATTTCTGATTATCTGGTCTGTTTGGCACACGAGTTCTAAAAGACACACACTAGTTCCAAAATTAAAAGTTTGGTTATCTCCTGCGGAGCAAGTTTGCAATTTTTCACATAGAATCTGTAAAACATTTTTTTATCTTTTATGTTTTACTTTTGTTACTTTCTTACGTCTTTTTGGTTGATACAAACAAAAAACAATTCAGAATATTTTTAACTGCTCAGCATTTTCAGCATTTTTGATGCGTTGCTCTTTTACTTTAGGTAAGATTTAATAGTTTTATAAATGGAGCGTTTCCCCCCCCCCCGTTAGTTGTAGCACTATTTTGTTAGAAAATGAATAAAAGAAAACAAATATCAACTTTTTTTTTTTTGCATTGAAAATAATTTTCCCAAAAAAGCATGCACAAATTATGGTAATATTGCTGCAGTTTCGTGCTTTAATTACACTGCCGTAATTTTATGTTATTTTTCAACAAACACGATCCCCCCCCCCCCTTTTCTTTGAATTGTTTTGCGCTTTTTTATGTATAATAAATCATATCATAAAAATCAGTCATAACTATACATTTGTTCTCTTTTTTTTCTCTGTACTGTTCTTTTATATTTTTTTGAGCAATCTCGATTGCTTATTGTTCTCATTTGACTGTTTTTAGCGTCTTTTGATTTTTCCCACCGCCACCCTCCGCACCATCACCGTCACGGGCTCCTCACGATGCTGCTCCTACAGCAAAAGCCGTCTCCACGTTGCATCCATATCCTTCAAACACGCGCATACATACACAACTACACATACGCACACAAACACATACACACACATACACAAACACATACGCGCATACGTACACACATACAAACACATACACACACGCATACATACAGACACCGACACATACACACACACAAAAAAACATACACACACATACACACAACTACCCATGCATTCATGCCTGCACACAGACACAAACACATATGCCTACACACAAATACACCCCCCCCACACACACACATACATTCATACAGTGGCGTAGCTAGACCCGGCTTTCGGGGGGGGGGGTTACTTCTTATATATATATATATATATATATATATATATATATATATATATATATATATATATATATATATATATATATATATATATATATAATCGCTTGGAATTTTTTCCTTTTCTTCTTTTTTTTTCTTTCTCTTCTCTCTTCTTTTTCTCTTTTTTTTTTGAGACTAACTTTTCGGGGGGGGGGGGTTGTCCCCAAAACCCCCCCTTTAGCTACGCCCCTGCATTCATACACACAACTATCCACACACTAATGCCAGCACACAGTCACAAACACACATGCCCTACACACACATACACATAACTCCTACACACAAACACATACCCCCAAACACAAACACACGCCTACATACGCACACTCGTGATTGCGAAAAACATAATTTGAATTCAAGATGTCAAAATTCAAATTATTTTTCCTTTTTTTTAAACCTAATTTTGCTTTTGTACTTCCGTTTTCAAATGGTTTCGATTTTTACAACTTGAAAAAAGTCGAGCATAATTCATGAAGTGGTGGTGCCATCTTTGAATGAAAATGGAAACAAAATATTCCGGGAAAACTTTATCTTTTTGGTCCATAGATGGCAGTAGCAGCAGCGCGTTTCACATCAACTGAAAAATTTTTATCAATTTTTTTTCTTCTTGTTTTGTGTAGCTTGGAATACTGGGAGTGAATATTGTGGACAAAAAATCTGAATAGGAAAATATAACTGCATATTTCAAATCGTATAAAAACAGTTCCCCGCTGAAAAAAAAGGACTTCAAACTATGATGCTAAAGGAAAGTTTTGCTTGTAGCTTTTTATAAAATTTTAGAGTTTCAATTTCTAAAGGGTTGAAAAGATGCTAATAATTGTTGAATAGGTGGGCGAGCAATTAAGGAACTTCTAAATAGTTGAGAGCAGAGCTAATAGTACTAAACAGTGATGCTCCCATCTACACTGCTCAAAACAATTAGGGGAGCACATGGTTTTAACGAAATTACGCAAAGATGTATACTAATAAGCGCGGGCGTCGTTGGCACGGGGGACAGGGGGACACGTCCCCTTCAATATTTTGAACTCGTCAAAAGTTCCCCCCAATATTTGAGAATTTGAGAATAATAAATTCGCATACAAAAAAATCCGATCTTACCCATTTGTGACAAAAAAAAAGAGGAAGAAGAAAAAAAGATTTTGGACCAAAATAGGGCTGCTGATCTACCAAGAAAACGAACAGAAAATGACACCCCTTGTCCAGCAAAAACTGCCTTATCTATAACATTTGAGGAGTCATCTGAAATTCAGATGATTCCCACACTGTTCGCTGCCCGTTTACTTTCACTTTCTTACCTTTTTTGCCCTCTACTTCTTTTTTCTTATTTCCTGTATCTTACTCCTCACCTCCTACGAACAAAACTCATTAAAACGACGATCCGCCATTCAAATCCCCCTACGTCTTTCCACCATCTTTCTGACCACTCGGATGCGAGTGATAAATCTTTATTGGGGTTCGCTTCGTGTTTCCTTCCCTTGATCACGTAGTCTTAGATGAAATTATTTTCTTAGAATTGAGATCAAGGTCGAATCTGTCCCCTGTAAAAAGTGTGTGTTATTTTCTGTCCAAACACAGCTGTTTGAAGTTTGAACAGCAATCTTTGGACAAAAAAAAATCTATAATCCGAATTAAACCATCTTTTTCAATTTCTCCAAAACTTCGAGGCCCATTTTAATTCTTTTATGGTAAGTACTGCTCTCTTTTTTTTTTTGTAAAAAAAGGCATTACGATGCACAGCTACTGAAGGTTCTCTCAAAACTTTGTCCTATCTTTTTTCACTGGTAAAATAAGCCTTTGTCGAAAAAGCGAATAGTATAAGAAATTTTTCGTTATTTCATTTTTATTTTCCATAGTTTTCATCAACTTGCTACGAGCTCAGTTAATAGAAGAACATTTCAGTCGAAAATAATGATATTGCGCTATTGATAGTATAAATTTTTGACTACATGAAAATAAAAGTATTTTACTATTTATTGACAGTTCACAACATAAAATGTTTTATCCATATTTTTGTCATACTTTACATTACTTCTAAGATACATGACAATTGAAGAGAGAATTCTGGTTTCTCTCTCCCTCTTTACCATAGAAGAAATATCTTAATTTCGTTCTTTGATTATCTTTTGGCTTGCAAGAATAGTGACCAAAAATGCACTCAAAACTAATAATTTAAGTTCTTAAAATTCAAAACTTTTCTTGTTTTTTGTGGCAAAAATTTGGAAAATTTCATCGTTATAAACATCAGTAAAATTTGCATTTAAATGAATGCGTACAATACTGAAGGAAAACGTTACTGGTATAAATACTGAAAACTCGAAGTTTGGTTGGAATTCCGAATTAATGGTAAATTTAAAATGGTTCACAAATCTTATGGGGGGGGGGGGTCTTTGTAGTAAAAACCGCACTACAAAGAAGGGATTGAATGAAGCATTCGGCCTGGTTTAATCATTAGGTGTGACTCGGCCGCTTCAGTCTATAATAATTTATGTTGAGAACATTCATTTTTACAATTATAATTTTATGAATTATTGTTCTTAAGTTATGCACAACTGTACCATACAACAAAATCTAGTGGAAAATTGTATTTAATTTAAAAGTTTGTGCGCTGAACATTTGGAAACCAGAATCTGTGCAATATAATTGATAATATATTCTATTTAACTTGAAAGTTTCCAAGAAATAAATAAGTTACATAAAGTTAATAATTATATGAACAACTTTAGTTCCTTCAAAATGAAGCAGTCAAAATATTGCATTATTGAAACATTTCTAACTTTGAAACTTCCGAAAAAAAAAAAAGAAAACGAAGCAGTTTTTAAAATTTACCGGGACAGATGTCGCAGCAATGAAAACCCTTACGGAATTTCTTTTAAAATTATATTTTATTGTATTGTTATTAATATAAATTTTCAGTTTTATTTATTTAAATATATTGATGTAGCGATAAAAATTTACTCATTTCCCAGTCATTGATCAAGATTGTTAAAATAATCTTGGATTATAAAATATCCAATGAATTATAAAACCTAAATAAAAGCTGAATTTTTAACTTTTAGTTTTTATAAACCTAACTATGAGGAGAATGCCCTTTCCTTGTGCATCTAGTTTTGATCTAAAATCTAAACAATTCTCTCTAGATAATTAAATTTATTTGCAAAATAAACATTGATATAGGACTATAAAAAAAGTGAAACGTATCAAGTTTTGATTTAATTTGTTATTTTAAAGAAAAAGGTTTTTGGCTGTATTATAGGTCAATGTGTGAATTTACGTACATTGTTAGTTATACTTTTATTTCTTTGGAAATTGAATCGTACGGATTATTTTGCTATTATCCTTCTAGAAATGAATCAATTTGTTCTTCTTTATCTTTCAAAGATAAAAAACGATTTAAAAGAATACATTTTTCTATTCATGTTATTTTTACTGTTTATAGTAAATGCGAAACGAAAAAAGTAAGTTAAAGAAAGAAATAAAAAATATTATAATATAATGCAAAATATATCAAAAATAACTCTGCTGCTATAAATTAACATTGAAGTTGCTGATATTTTTATATCACTATTATCTTGATACATTTACGATCAGTGATCAAATGGATATTCAATTTTGTGTTCGATGTTCAGTCGACTCTCGGAATTTCTTTGCATTTTACGGCAATGCCTGGTATTTTGCACTACAAAATACCAGGGGAGGGGAGGTCCGTTATCTAATAAGTAGTTTTTTTTTTTGGAAATTTAAAACTGCTGCTAGTGAAATAACTGTTCTCCCTTGAAAATAAAAAGTGAAAATATTGTTATTTTATTGCTTCTTTTCTTGTAGTTTTTCTTGATGCACTCAACTATTTTATCAACAGGGTCCAAGAAGATTTCAAATATGTTTGTTTGCTTTTAACGGGATAAGATTCTCATTAGGGAATAACTTTTTATTTTCAGTTATCTTATTGAAACGTTAAGAATACACTTATTTGAGATGGTTTTTGACCGCATTTTTAGCATTTTGAACTTTAACGTTCCCGAATGGGAACATCAATTAAAAAAAAACCTTTATAATAACTTTCGCTTGTATTTTGAAAAAAAAAATATTTTTATTAACAAAAGTAGATTTAATTTTTTAAAAGAAAAACGCTCTTTCATTAATATTGTTCCAACAAAATTTGCAAAAAATCCGCTTTCATCGATTTTCATTGTTAAAACGTTTTTAGCTTAATGCTGATAAAATTTCAGATAATATTTCTAGAAATCACGTTGATGAACAAACACGACCGATAAAAATGAGTTATCCATAAACTCCCTTCTATAAGATAGAAAAAGGGTTTCTTGTAACTCCGAAACACATGCTTGCTGTTTCCTAAAAATTTGTATCTATGAACTTTGTTTTGTCTTCTTTTACTTTTCAGCACACAGACATTTATTTAATTCTTATTTATATTCAGTGTTTCACTCTTTTTATTTTTGAGATGGAAGGCTTCCCATTTCTTTTTATATCACTAAATTAAAATTTCCGTTTGCAAAAAAAATGGATGGGGGCGTAGATTCCCCTTGGTGATTGTTCTGCATTACATCAATCGTGATCATCAAAATGCATCATTTGTGACGTCATCAAGACCACGCCTTGTTTGAAAAATCAGACCTTTAAAAAAATTAATTTAAAAAAAACTGTTGAGAAAATGACAGTATTTTCTGGGTACATATTTCTTTTTTTTTTTTCTTTTTTTTGCTCATTCTATTCATTTCAATGGCTAAAAGTAGTACTTTTGACGGAAGGAAAGTACCCCATTGAAGAAGCAAAGCGATCCCAAAATGAAGAATTACCGATTTCAAGCAAAAATACTTTTGTAAAAAAAATAATTGTTTTGAGCAATAATTTTAAGCCCATTTTTACGAAAAGAATGGGGGAAAAAGCAACATCTGTCATTTAACAATAATTGAAGCAAAATGAAAAAAAAAAAAGGAATATCTTTTGATGCAAATAAAATCAAAGAAATGCAAGAAAAACAAAGGAAATTATCCTAGAGTAGTTCTAAAAAAAAGGACTTTATTCTTTTAAATGAGCATTCTTCTTATTAAAAAAGTCTACGAATTCCAAAGAAAATAAATGGTGCAGTTACATTGCATCAGTGAATCTGCTCAGAAAGAAAAAAAAAAAAAAACTTTCCTACAAGTGTGAAAAAAAAGAGCTCTGAGATACACCAACAAAAATAATACTATCAATTACAGTCACCCTTATCGTCTTACTTCTGAGTAACGTCTCAGATTCAGAGAACTTAGTATAAATCAATTTATAGTCAACAGATGGCGACACATACAAAAGCAATGAAAGGGTTATATTCATTTGTTTTTCATTCTCATGTCTTTCATATTTCATTTCGTGCAGTTCTGCTCATTAATTCTGTCATGTCCGAAGCGTGAAAAATGATTTAAAATGCAGATATTATGTACTTACAAGGCGATTCTGAACTAAGTTCCACAGCTCGTTAGTTAGATAAACATGGGTTGCTTTCTAACGCACAATTAAAAGAAGAAATATGTGGAAAGCAGTTGAGATTTATTTTGAATAGAAATTTATACGTATATAAATAAAAAGGAATGAATTGCTTGTTGAAGTAAAGTGTTAGTAGGTTGTTAGCTTGTGTTTTTTTTTTCAAAGATAAGTTGTAAAGTGGTCCGTCTCTAACCCGTTGTAAGATTTTCTGTAACAAATCAGAAACACTCTTAATAATAACGTGGAAGATGGAAGTTTAATTCAGTTTCAAAATTTCATTTCTTCTGTGAAAAAAATCACAAATTGATGCACAATTTTCCAAATTTTGAGGTTTACAATTTTTTTAAATTTCTAAACGAATTCCTGAAAGAATTTTGACGATTTTATTAAAATTTCGAATTTTGTGTTGCAACAAGGAATATTTGATGATGTTGAAAATGCAAGGAGCATCGTAAATCAGTATTTTTTTTTATGTTCTGAAAATATCAACGTAACTTTTTTTCTTATGTAAATGTCGGAAATTAATCTCATAGCAGCTGTCCTAGAAAGCAACTTTTTATTACATTCATTGAAATGGATGGCTAAAATTTCAATTTCGTAAAAGGAATGATGTAATTTTTCTTTTTTTGACGAAACAAGATTCCTTATTGTTCTCTATTTATCTCGACTTTGCCCATAGATCTATTCGTTTTGTGATTGGTAGCTAGCGAGTTACATATTGGACTTCAGGTACCGCGAATGGACCTTGGGTAAGTAAGGCTATGTCGTGTGTGGGGGCCAGTTTTGAGCGCGTTTACACTACTGAACGTACCACAGGCCGAATTAGCATTAAATCAGTAAAAACGGTGATTATGAATGATTATTCTTTACTCTATAACCATGTTACAAGAATTTATTACATGATATTTAAATAAATTTAATCCGAATATTTTTTTTTTCGTAAAAACACAAAAACTCGAATGGGTTTTTAAAAAAAATGAAAAAAAAAAAAAAGAAAAACACACACACACTGGTTCAAAAAGTGAAAACAATGTTTGATAAGTGGCTATCATTGATCGCAAAAATTTTAAGATTTTTTTTTTTTGTGAGAGGGAGGCTGAGAAAGAAATAGTAAATGAGGGATTGAGAGCAAAACTTCCTCAATTTATGTATTTTTATAGTGAATTATTTTTATCAAACGAGCTATACTCTCAAAAAAGCGATACAGAAATGAAATTTCTTAAAGGATTGAGGAACATGAGCAGTGCACCTTCAGTCAGAAGGTTTTCGAAAACCTCAACTAAATTCTTTAAAAAAGTAAATAAATAAATTAAAAAAAATAATTAATAATTTTAAAAGAACTTTTCGAATGTTATTTATGGAGTTCATCTTTAAATTTAGTTATTTTCCCACAAGCTTAAAATAACTTAATGACAATTATAACCAAAAATACGTAAAATGACGTAACAGCGAAAATGAAGGGACTACAAATTTTGTTCGTTGTAATGAGTTCAAGAAATGTAATGGCAATTAAAACGGGACTGAACTTTTATTTCGTTGAAACGGATGGTTCATTGTGCAGTCGAACTCGCTTATAACGAGCCCTGATTTAACGATAACTCGAATTTAGCAAGAAAATCAACAAGATTTGGTTAGTACAAAGTCTAGGGGAATATAACTCGTTTTTTAACGAGCAAACCCTGCTTAAAGTGGGCAATATTGCTGTAATTCATAAAATTTCTGCTGATTTCCACCTGAGAAAAGATTATACTATTTTTGGGAGAGTTCCATCAACATTTTGAATTCGACCGAAATTTAGAGATAAGACATAAATTCTGAGAACAAGTGATGACGACCCGTTGTTGAAGTTAGTAGAGTAGAGGAGCATTTAAAAATTATATATTTGTTGAAGCAAATGTTATCGTTTCCGATATATACTTCCCCAAGATATTATAGCTCAAACCAAGCTAAAGCAGATGAAAAAAATAAAGAGAGTGACCACGATAACGACAAATGTGAAGAATTTGAAGTTAAAAAGCCTCCACACACCCAATGGATTCTAAATGTAGAAAAACGAAACTGTATTTTGAAGCCATGGATGCAAATGACGATGTTTTTCAGGTCGCACGTGTTTTGAAAACAATAATACGATACAGCATGACAGTTAAAAGCAAAGAACCAACTTCTTTGGTTTAGTACAGAAATAAAAAAAACAACAAAGCAAGCAAGATACAATTTTATGGTCTTTTTTACGAACCCGTGTTTTACGAGCACTCGGTTACAACCAGCAAATATCGAGGCTCTCGTTATAAGCAAGTTCAATTATATTGGTATTCGCTGTAACAAGATTACCTTTTATTCGACTATGTCTTTCTCAGTTCCTTTTTGAATTTTCTTAAAGAGTACCGAGAAAGTTGACATTCTCGCGGAGAAAATAAATGAGCTCCCGAAAAGAAAACGACAGTTAACTGAATAAAACGATTACTTGAGTAAAATCTCGGAAGTAGCAGTTGTTATGGAAGGAGCTCAAGTTACTCAAGCAGGTTTTTATGGCACAAATGTCGAGTTGTGATAGGTCATTAAAAGTGAAATAGAAGTAGGGTAAAGTACTCATTTGTTACGAAAAGATAAGGAGCTCGCCTTTTTTTTTTTTTAATTTCGTTCAGATTTTTTCTCCCCTTTCTCTTTAATTTCTGAGACATGAAACATTTACTTTCATCAGATATTATACATAGACACAGTTTTTAATTATATAAAACACTTATAAAAAATAAAATCAGATGAAAATAAAAAAATATATAAAGAAAAAATTAAAAAAAAAAGAACAGGTGTTCTCAATCGTTGTGGTCCCAATAAACATTTTCTTCAATTCATGAAAAAGTACCAATTTTAAAACGAAATTGCGAAATTGCATGATTCCTTATTTTCCCAAAAACTTATTTTCCTAAAATAACAGAGCAAGTACAAAATGTTTCATTAAAATTGTAAGAATCCTTCATAAAAGTGAAGCTTGCAAACTATTACAGAAAAAAATGCCTATGTGATTTTTTTTTTTTTTTTTCCAGATTTATAACTTTTTTTCAGAAAACTACGAAAACTGCTGAGGTTGTAATTGCAAAATAGTTCTTGGAATAATATTAAGAAAATTAATTTAGTTATGTAAATACTAGCACAATCAACTAATTAGTGCTTTTGAAAATTTGTGCTTGCCATTGTCTCAGTCTTGCGAATGTACTGTATATTAAAGTTTATCGTCATAATGATAACTATTAATTTTACTTTTTAATTTACACTCAATTTCCGAATTAGTTTATGTTTTTCTGGTTCTAGGAAGTATCTCAGGATAGATCCTAGTCATTCGACCAAATTTCTTATCAAAACCATTTATGAACATTTTAAACACTTTCAGATTAATTCTGAAAAGTTGTTTCTCTGTCAGCGCAGTACCAGTACAGAGAAAACAACTTGTCTTGACTACAGTATCGATGCCAGAATAACCTAGTATTTGGATTTTCAGACCAATGTTTTGTCTCTGAGTCGTTAATTTGAGGACAAAATTACTTGCCAAATCTCTTTACAGTACATTTCAATATTTTCAAATGATTTCTGTAAAAGTAGTTTCTCTGTCAGCGCAGTATCAGTACAGAGAAAGCAACTTGATGACAGAATGAAACCAATTTGACGACTAAATTACTTGCCAAACCCCTTACTTTTTCAGTATTCTCAAATGAATTTTTTAAAAGTTGTTTCCATGACAGCGCGGTATCAGTACAGAGTACCTGCCCCTAGAACCGATGACAAAATGAAGCCAATAAATATAACGACTAAATTACGTGCCTTCAAAATACATCCTTTACGTTTCGAAAATAATTCTGTAAAAGTTGTTTCTCTGCCAACATAGTATTAGTACAGAGAAAACAACTTGTCATTTCTAAAGTATCGATGTCAAAATGAACCTACCTAGATTTTAAGAATATGTTTTTGTCTTCAATTCAAAATTTGACGATCATTTTAACTGTCAAACCTCTTCGAAGTGCATTCTTAGTCTTCTCCAAATGATTTATGTAAAAGTAGTTTCTTTGCCAGCGCTGTATTAACACAGAAAAAGCACTTATTCCTGACATCAGTACCGATGTCAAAATGAAGCCAATTTGACGACTAAATTACTACATAGAATGATTTCTGTAAAAGTTGTTTCTCTGCCAGCACAGTATTAGTACAGAGAAAGCAACTTGTCCTTACTATATTGTACCGATGTCAAAATGAACCAACTTAGGTTTTAAGACTAATTTCTGTTTCTAAAACCCAAATTTGACCACTAACTTAACTGCTTAGCTAATTTTGATGTTCACCTAAAATTATCGCTATCGACATGGTTAACATCAGTGATATATCTAACAAACGTCTTGTACGTTATTAAAGTTTGGCCAATCCCTCCTTGAGTCGGTACTGGCAGTGGCATACCCAGTAATTGATTTGGGGAAGGGGGCGGGGTGTGCATATTGTTATTGCAACAGAAGAAGTCAGTTATTCAGTTTTAAATTAACACCTGGAAAAAGCTAAAGTATGCCCCCCCCCCCCCCCCCCCGCTATATTAATCTCATTTATATATTTATAAGTATACAAGGATTAATGTAAATTTAATAAAGTTAAAAAAATTGCAAAGATAAATATATATCTCTCCCCCCCCCCCGCCGACATAATATTCATAGCTTTGTAACTTACTAACTTTAAAGAGTTTATCTAGGTCTTATTTTATAGTTGTGTACGTTTCAACATGTTGAAGACCAATTGCTCTAAGCAAAATATTATTATTATTACTACTTTTTTTTTCAAAAGCACCATCTTCGGCATTTTCAGAAAAGCTGTAAGTGTGTCATGTTAATTTTCTCAGATTTATTGGAACTTGAAACCTCTAAGCAGATGAATATCAAGTTTATTTGGAGAAGTTGTTGCTGTACGCCACCACAGATGGCGCCACTATTTGGTTTAGTCCAATGCAGTATCGCAATCTACCAATCCTTGTAGGCTACTATAGTATCCTCAGCATGGAAGAAATTTCAGAATTTGCGAATTGGAATAGGATTCTAATAATAAAGAGTTTAAATAAAAAAGAAAAAAGGTATCACAGAAGGGAGAAATAGCAGCAAGCGACATAAAAAATAACGAATATAATAAAGTTAAAAGCTGCTTGGAAATGATCATAAATAACAGATGACGAATAATTACTTACATTAACTGCTGCAGCTGCAACATCATCGAAATGAATTCGGAGACGAAAACAGCAGACTAACTAACATTTAACAATAGTAAAGAACATCCAAGTGGAACGTAGATAATACAAAGAAAAAAAAATGCCTGCAAGCAGGAGATTTTTTTCTAAGTTTCGGAAGCCACTTCTTCAACGGTGAATTCAAATAACCAATGCTAAAAGAGCCCACTGAATGAGGGCTACCAAAGTTCTTTAATAAATTGTTTGCAAACATTTCACTAACTATTTTTCAGTTTGTAAGAAGGATTTTTATGTTTTCAAGAAATATTTCTCGGATTAAGGCGGTTCTAATTCTAATACACTAGTTCAGGTAACACTTAAAAATAAAATAATTTGAAATTTTTTACACCTTTAAGTACAAAACTTTAAATTATTTTTCTGAGACCGTGAACAAAAAGTTAATAAATTATTAAAACTTTGCTTTGCTTGCATATTTCGACTTTGTTATTACGTGATTCTTGAAGTAAGTGATTAATTAATGAAACATGTTTAACTTACATATGAAATTGGTAAAAGTGGTGAATTGATTACGTTTCCCTTGACATGATCGTAAATATGTGTTAGAACAGAATATCCATAAAAGAAGTGTACAAGAGTGTGCCTAGCGGAAAGTCTCCATTTGAGTTGAAATTTTATATATATATTTTTTTTTTAACATTTTCAGTTGATCGTGCAATAGTAAAATTTTATTGAAAAAAATACACAAGGAATTATAATATTTCTTGTAGTGGAAGGAAAGAACTAGTCAATTCAAACTCTTGAGAAAAAATTAAATACTGTTTCAGTATTATACTGAAAACTATGTCAAGAAAAAAAGTACTGTTCCAATATTACATTGATCGTACAATAGTGAAATTGTATTGAAAAAAAAGAAAGAAATTATAATATTTCTTGTAGTGACGGAAAGAGTTAGTCATTTCAAACTCTGTTGAAAAAAAAATCTCTTCCAGTATTACATTTCTGAAGACATTCTTGACGCCATTTAATGCAGTGATAATACGATGGAAATGCATATTTTTTGAAGTTTTCTATGTATAAAATTTGTACATTTGAATATTTGAATTTTTTTTTAGATTAATATCCCTCTCCATCTGTTTATAATCGATTCTACTAGTAGCGGAGATGAAAAGTGGCCTTTAAAAACTTCGCAAGGAGAAAGAAAAAGAAATATGTGTGTATGTATATTGCGTAATTATACATGGAAAAATTACCTAAGTAAATTACCTGAGGAAAACAAAAACGTAGAAACAAAAATTTTTATCAATCAGAGAATATATTCACACTGCACCACTACTACAAAAAGGTTATTAAAGGTTTTTTTAAAAAAAGTATTGCAATCAATTACAGATCTGCGCCCAAAATGTGTATTTCATTGTAAAATTTGTCCTGTGAACGTGTCATTGAAGTAGTTCAGGCGGAATAGGGTGGTCGTAAACCCTCTCCCCCCCCCCATGAGGGTCAAAATTATCCGTTTGAACACACATACAAGGGCCTAAAATAACGATTTTCGGCCTTTAATTTCAAAAAATTTCACATGAACCTCCCCTCAGCCTCCGGAAAACTTCTCGTTACGCCACTGCATGTCTCAAAACTTCCACCTATTTTAATCTCATCATTTCGTAGAGGGAAACGGAGAGAACATCCCGTCTGTGCCAATTAGGGGGCAAGCAACTCTTTTTGCGAAAATAGTACTCTCTACGTTCCATATTCCGTTATCAGTGGACGCTGAACTGTTATCAAAGAGAATATTTTCACAGAGAACATCATAACATAACAAAAAAAAAAAATGCTCAGATCTGCAAAAGTTAATGCAATCAATTATAAAATTGTAATTCTGTGTGAAATTCGCCCAATGAAGTTTCACAACACTTCTGCCTATTTTCCTCCCATCATCTTGCAGAGAGAGAAAGAACTTGCCACTTGTGCCAATTAAGGGCAAGCAACCCTTTTTGCGCAAATAATACCCTCTACCTTCCATATTCCATTATCAATAGACGCTGTCATCGAATTCAGTGTGTAATGCCGAATTCAGTGTGTGTGTCAGTGTGTTAAGAGCAAAAATTGTGTTGAATCAAAGGGAATATTTTCAGAGAACATCATATCATAACAAACAAAAGAAGCTCAGATTTTATACCATAAGTTTATGCAATCAATTACAAAGTTGTAATTCTTTGAAATTCGCCCAATGAAAGTTTCACAACACTTCCGCCTATTTTCCTCCCATCATCTTGCAGAGGGAGAGAACTTGCCACTTGTGCCAATTAGGGGCAAGCAACCCTTTTTGCGCAAATAATGCCCTCTACCTTCCATATTCCATAATCAGTGGAAGCTGTCATCGAATTCAGTGTGTGTATACGAGCGCAGAGGAAAGAGAGAGAGAAAGCTATGGGGCGTTAGAGTGAGTGGTGAAATTTGATCCGTGGTGAGCGCTTCCCTTCAATTTCCGGGATAATAGTTTCGGATGTCTCCTGGAGATCGGGTGTCTCGACGGGCCCCGATCCAGGACTCAGGACTATCGCCGGCCGTTAGGCAGAAAGGCACCAGATCTGCGTGGGAGTGTGAATTCGGATTTGGCAGAATGCTGCATTTGAATGCGATGTTAGTTAAGCTTCATGAATACTTAATGTTTATCTGGAATCATATTTTCCCGCGGTAAGTTTGAAAAGAAAAGGAACAAGGAGAAAGACTAGAACAGCCCTAAAACTCTGCTAGTCACTAGACATTCGATAAATATAGATTGGCTATTTTAAAATTTGAATTATTGTTGCTGAAATGGCATTGAAACTGCTTCTTTTAGAAACGTATACCGTAAATTTGTATTATACATACTCCAAGTTATATTTTTTCTCGTCCAAAATCTTCATTTCTGAACCCATATTTGAGTAGACATAATCTTTACTAATGATAAAGCTGAACGTCTCTCTGTCCGGATCTCTCTCTCTCTCTCTCTCTCTCTCTCTCTCTCTCTCTGTCTGTCATGATCTGTCTGATGCGCATAGCGCCTAGACCATTTGGCCGATTTTCTTGAAATTTGGCACAGAATTAGTTTGTAACATGGGGGTGTGCACCTCAAAGCGATTTTTCGAAAAATCATTTTGTTCTTTTTCTACTCTAATTTTAAGAACATTTTTTCGAGCAAAATTATCATGAGATGGACGAGTAAACATTTATTACAAAGATATCATATCGTGGAACCGTAACATGGGCAAGCCAATTGGCGAGAAATTCATCATACATTATTTGTAAATATACAGGTGAACCAAAAGACCTTTTAATTCTGTACTACGGGCAAAGCCGTGCGGGTGCCACTAGCGATGAATAAAAGATAAAGAGAGCTTTCCCAGAATAATATTTTTTTAACAGATTGTATGAATATGTCTTAAGTTCAATTATAGAAAGTTCAACTTTTATTTATTGCTTACTTTGATTAATTATTGAAAAATTATAGAATTATAGTAGCTTAAATTCAGGCTTTTTTTGTGTGTGTGTTTTACAAAAAACTTCCTTTTTTTAAATCCTTTTTTTTTTAAGTTTTTTTTTTGTTCGCTTATCGATCTAATTGTAGCTATCAGAACATAAAAATTCATGAATCTCCTCTCCGACTCAATCGTTTTTCCTTTTTCACGAAGATGATTCAGTTCGTCACACGTTGCGCCAGCTCATCAATATTCTCTTGATCCTCGACAAAAATACCATTTAAGGCCAATCTGTCGCCAGGAGCAATGAGTCTTCCAGAGTACCTCTTATCAGTGTCCAACTTTGCGAGACACTTGTCAAAGAGCGTGTTCAGCCAGCTGCGAACGTTCTGAGCAGAGAAACGCTGAGGTCTCATCTTTTTATAACCTTACCAAAGACATTGATGAAGCACATGGCAATCGTCTCAGTAGCTACACAAAACTCTTATCTGACGATACCACCCGCAATCTCAAAGGGGGTCTTTGTTTTCCGGGGATACTTGGGAAGAAGGAAGATGGTGATTTATATTACATACAACATTTACCTCATCAGCTTTTCGTTTAACGTCTATATGTGTGTGTGCATGCATATTATCCAAAATCAGGTCTAAAGGATCATTGTTCATAACTTATTTGAAACAGTATACAGGGGCGTGCACAGAAATTTTTGGGCCCATCGCAAATTACTTTTCCGGGACGCCTCTATATTGTTTACCCCTATATTTTCACACCTAGTTTAAAAAATATTGAGCCCCTTCAGGCTCGGGCCCGGACCAACAGGTGTCTCTCTCCCCCTTGTGCACGCCCATGGCAGTACAACATGCGTATAAAACAACGTTCCTTTTGCTTTATACTTAACAGAAACTGGTCAACTTTGAAGCCTAATCAGATGACAGATAAATTCAGGAAAATATTTATAACATTCAGGGACGTGGCGAGAGGGGGGTGAGTGGGGTGCGACACCCCCCCAGATTTTTTCGACAGTCGGCATTTTGGACAAATCAGTCGGCAAATGTTGCAATTGTATATGAGCAGATAATATTTTTTTCTGCATATTGACTTTTGAGGGGACAAATATGCCGAATTATAAAAGGAACATGAAATGTACCACTTTTCATTATATAACGATTTTGCTCGAGTCGGCATTTGTGTAAAATAGGAAGAGCAGCAGAATTTAAAGAGGAAGGTAATGTTTACAGCACGGGGCAGCACTGGACTAACTATTGCCTTTTTTACTGAACTCAGAATGAGACACGAAAAAAGGCCTTGAGGGTAAGCCCTGCTTGAGGGGGTCGGGCATCCGATCATTGTCTAAGAAGACGAAACCGCATAATAAGGTGTGTATTGGCGTAGCCTACTAGGATGCAACGCTATTTTAGGCAATGGCATTGGGCTGATGATTCCTCGAATGAATGTGCAGATACAGATCTTTTTACTTGAGGGGATGAGGGCTTTTATTATGGCCCTTTTTTGAGGCTGACCTTCGTTTCTCCTTTGCAAATAGAAAATGGTGTACATGAGCAAGCATACTTTTTCCTTTTATTTCACTGACCGTGTTTTCTTTCGTTCTCCCCCCCCCCCCCTCCATCTTTCCTTCCAGTTTGTACGTAGTTGTTCCATAACGTGTTCAGCCAATTAGGTAATTTTAGAAAGCTTGTGATTTTTTTTTTATCGAGAAAGAACTAACCATATAAAACATTCGATATACTACATCATGTTTTTCTTCCCAACTCTTGAAGTCTTGAGTTCTCGTCTTCAATCAATGAGGAAAACATTATTTGTGAGTATAATATGCTTTTAATGATTATTTATTTGTTAGAAGTATTTAGCGCTCATTATTTCAAATAATACAAGCTTGAAATAGCAATTTTGTACGATTTTTGTGTATTTATTAGTCAAAAGTTAAAATACGTAAGTCAAAAAAATATAGTCCTGAAAAGAGAGAGAGAAAGGTACTCCTTTTCATTCAAGTAATTACAGAGACGGAAAATTTGTTAATTCATTAGAAACTGCCTTTATAAAATTATCCTTCATAAATGCTTGTAACTTTGCTTTTTGATACTAAAATGAATATATTGCTGATGCAATTTTGATGAATCAGTACATAAACCAAAGAAAATTCATTTCATTTTTTTTTTTTACTTTAACATTTGCATATTGTATCTGAACTAGCACTCATACAGCAGTAATTGTTTTTATATACGAACTGTCGATTAAATCTAAACCTAATACAGGAGTTTACTAAGGTAATTGACAATATTAAAATCATCAGCTTGAATAACTATTAAAAAAATAAGAATTGTCCCGTAAAGTCATGCTCTTACTTTTATTGAAAAGAAAAAAAAAAGGGGGGGGGGGGATTTTTTTTAAAGAGTTCAGTAAATTTCCGCGTTAAATATTCATTATTGCTGTTGTTGTTGTTATCATGTATATTATTTCTCAAAGGTGGTTTTTTTGTTAGAACTTAGAACACATTAACTCCCTCAATACTTTATTAACTTCATAAGTAAAGCACCGTTTTAAAGGTTTTTTCACCACTTTCGACGAAAAATAAAGAAGCAATTAACACAGTTTCGTTGTTGGTTTGAAAAACCTGACATATTTTGTCTTTTATTACGCATTGCTTCAATGCATATCATCCTGAAATGGAGAACCAATAGCTCAGTTGGTTAGAGCGTCGTGCGAAAAATGCGAAGATAGTGAATTCGAATCTTTATGGGTGGAAAAATATCGTTTTAAAAACTTATTTTCTTCAGCAGAATTCTAGATTCATTTTTATTGATTCTAGTCACTAATTGAAAATTTAGGTTTTTTGCAAAGAAATTTCAAATTAGGTACTGATAAAAACTTGCGTTATGCACCAAAAAAAAAAAAAGAAATCCATACAGTAATTCTAATCTTAACTTGATGATATTTTGTAGAAAATTTAAAGCTTTTTGTCTTGGATATTTTTTTTTCACGCAATGTTCATGATAGTTGAAAGAAAACTTTGAATTTGAACCACTTTAAGAAATTTTTGCTATTTAGGTACAGATAAATTACTCTACATTACAGTAACATCAGAGTCACATACAGATTTTTTCCGCCTAAAGTCCACCGTTAAAAAAAATCCTGAAATTTTACGGTAAAAGTTACTGCCATCCATGCTGCCATTAACTTTTACCGTAAAATCCTATTTTACTGTAAAATTTTACGGTAGAATGAACGAGAGTAAAAAATGCAACATACGAGCAGCAGGTTCGATTTCGGGACCTTCGTATTGGCCGGCGACTTCGATGACCACCATACCAGTTGGGACACATCGAGTCAGGGGAAATACGGTGTTATGTGCTTCGCATTGTAGGTTACGTGGTGTATCAATTGGCGATGCAGTCGTTACTTTTTTCAGTACAATTTTCTGTAAATTTTCTTCTGTAATGTAAACATCCCATTTTACAGTAATATTTACCACAAAAGTTTCCAGAATTTTAATACTGTACATGGAATGCATGCTCATGGAATTGCACACAAATCATTTTCTTTATTTTTTAAATTAATTAATTATTTTTTCGTGGAAAACGGTAGTCATCGTAATCCTGAAAAACTTGTCTGCACTTCTTATTTCTACTTGCGTAAACCGGTAGCAGAAGCAGCGTGACGTTACAATCGTCGCAGATATTTGAGGAGGCCTGCAGACTTTTTCTGAATTAGAAAAAGAAAAAATCCGCTTTTGGCAAAATTTTCTCAAATTTTAAGCAGAAAAATATAATGAAAAAGGCGCCTAAATCTTTGTAGGTATCCTCAATGGCTATAAGACGCCAAAAGCACTTGCTTCCTCACCTACCTGTGCCTCAGGTTTCTATATTATTTTGAAGCTTTTTAGTCTTCGTTTCGTAAGTTTTTAATTTAGCATTTTATTTCAAGCATTCCTTTTTGCTTATTCAATCATTTTAAGTGTTACGACTAATCTCAAAAGCTGGTCTACGTTGCAGATTACTTTTGGGTTTTTTTAATCTCCATAGCAGACAACTGAAAAAAAATTCTGGTACCCGCATTGCGTAATACTAATCCTTTTTCAAAATCTAAATTAATTGTTGTAATTTTGCAAGCTAGTCTTGTTATCCCGAAACAAGTGGAAAGGAATGTATTAAAATTCAAAAACCATTTCTAATACATTATCAAAATGAAAAAATTTATCCCTCATCCTTTATTTGCGATCGCCCTTTTGGAAGGTTAAAACAGAACTAGAAAAGTTTAAAACTTTAATCAATCGAAAAATAAGAACATAATCAGAAATAATCCAATATTTTTGAATTTTAGACAAGACAAAAAACTCTTAGGCGGGAAATATAAAAATACTGAACATTTTAAAAGAGTAAAATTAATATTATGGAAATTGGTACAAATTTTGGAATATATATTGTTACAAATTCTGTAAATAGTAATTATTGTAGGAACGTAACCTGTAAATAGTTTCCCGTAATGAATATACAACCCCTTTTTCATATGGCTAAAATATACGACCCCTATTCCCTTTTTGTTCATTGATAAAATTTGATAACGGTCAACGCATTTCGAGAAGCGTGTGGAATATTTGAGAAAATTCTTTTCGGTGTATTTAAGCCGTTAGCGATGGATAAACAGTTTAGTTTCGATTCAGATTTCGAACTGAGTGCATTTTTGCTCTGTTTATTGCAAGGCATTTCGCTGTGTTGTTTTCGTATTTGGAAGTAAATACGTGTGTAAACGTTGAGTTTACGGTGTTGTGTGATAATTGCTTAATTGCTGATGAATAATTTAGCAGTTGTTGAAGATCTTTCCTGTACATAGTGTAAATAAATTTCCTGTGTTTTATCAAGAACTGTGTCTTCATTTCAAGAAAGTGGAAGTCGCACCGAATCCGTTACAATTTGGCGCCCAACGTGGAGCTTCTTCTGGACTTTCTTGGAGTAAGTGTGACTTTGGACATTTTTTTTTTCATAAAGACTGTTTGAATTTATAGACTTTGTTTTTATGGTGATTACTCGCGCAATGGATGACCAATTAAAACAACTTCTGGCAGCAATTAATGCCGTGAAAAGTGACTTGACCGAAAGTTTGGCGGCTAATCAAGAACAATTAAAAAATGATATGGCGACTAACCAAGAACAATTAAAAAATGAATTGGCGACTAACCAAGAACAATTGAAAAATGAATTGGCGACTAACCAAGAACAATTGAAAAATGAATTGGCGACTAACCAAGAACAGTTAAATAGTGATTTAACTGCTAAAATTACTACAAGTCAAGATGAAATAAAAAGGGACCTAACGTCGATGAAAACCATGATGGAGAATCAACTAACCGCAATGGGAGATAAAGTTGAGGCTCTGGAAGAAAAATTTGATACTGTGGAAGAGCGTATCGCCAATGTGGAAAATAAGTTGGAAGAAGAAGACAAGAAATTTACTCTACTTAAAGAAGAGATCTTTAAGGACGTGGAAAGGAGACTGGCGACCGCGGAAAGCAGCTCTGTACAGTTTGGCGCTCCCACATCGGTTGCTCGACCGTCCATTAAACTTGCCACATTTGATGGGAAAACTTCGTGGCAGGTTTACAAAACTCAATTCATGATAGTGGCGGAAGCGAACGGATGGGACTCTGCTACCAAGGCCTGTCATCTTGCAGCATCCCTGAGAGGTGACGCAGCGGACATTCTCCAGACCCTTCCGGACAGCCAGCGCCTGGATTTCGCCGCCCTCACATCTGCGTTGGAGCTTCGCTTCGGTGAGAAGTGCCAGAAAGATTTCAGCCGACTCAAGTTGAAGTCCCGTTTCCAGAAAACCGGGTAAACCCTGCAAGAGCTAGCGGCGGACGTCGAGAGACTGTCTCATCTTGCTTTTTGCGACTGTCCTGCGGATGTTCGAGACAACCTGGCACTCAACTACTACATCGACGGGGTTCGAGATCCGGAAATCCAGAAAGCTCTACGGATGGCGGATGTCAAAGACCTGAATTCTGCTGTTGTGTATGCGATGAAGTTGGAGGCAGCCCAGCAGGCAACCCGTGTGGATCGCTATCCCATCCGAACTCTGGAAGCTGATGAGTCTGATTCCAGGTCGTCCCACCTCGCTGAACTCGAGAGACAACTCGGTGACTTGGCAAGACATCTGAGCAGCATAACAGCCCAAAAGAAACAAGAGCAGAAGTGCTGGAAATGCGGTAGTGAAGGACACCTGCGAAGGAGTTGTCCGGCTCGCCAAGCTACGCGAGAGAAGGAAATCACCACCACTAGAGCTCTGCAGATTTCCTCTTCTAGTAGTGGCAGTGATGGACTTTTCATTTACGCACATGTAAATGGGAACCCCTGCAGACTGATTGTTGACACTGGAGCCAATGTGACAATCATTAGGACAGATGTGGCTCGTGAATTTGGATTGAAACTGCTGTGGACATCGCCACGCGTAAGTCTCCAGACTGTGACAGGTGACAAAATTGAGATTGACGGTAAAGTGGACTTGGAAATAGTGTTTGGGAATGCCACCTACCATCATACGGCATTCGTCGCTAATATCACGGACCCCTTCATTCTCGGATTGGACTTTTTGAAGAAATATGACTTCACTCTCGACTTCAAGACTAATGAGCTGCACTCGATGAGAGAAGACATAGCCGTTTTCCCTGCAGAGAGTGATGTAAAATCCGCTCATCAAATAATAGCCCAAACAGATATATCGATTCCCTCAAGGTCAGAATCATTAATACCTGGCTCCCTTGCAGAAAGCAATAGCTTTCGATTTGGAATCATTGAATACCCTAACCTAAGCAATTACCTAAAAGGAGTGCTGGTAGCATCTACGCTTGTGGACCTTTCTAAGGATGTAATTCCTGTAAGAGTCGCCAACGTGAGTGAAAGGCCAAGGAATATTCGGAAAGGTGAAGTGTTAGCAACTTGTACTCAAGTAAACTACATCATTAGAAGAATCAATTCCCCCGAAACTGTGTCTTCTGAGTCCTTGACATCGAAGTTAATTGGGAGTGCGCCATTATCGAAAGATCAAAGAACTGCTGCGGAACAATTGGTGGACGACTTCAAGCATCTGTTTTCATCTACATCGGAGGATGTTGGCCGTACGAATTTAACGCAGCATAGGATTTACACTGGAGAACACCCCCCTATTAAACAGCATCCAAGACGACTACCGTTCGCTAAGAAGGAAGAGGTTGAAACCCTCCTGAAAGAGATGAAGGAGAATGATGTAATCGAACCTTCATCCAGTCTTTGGGCCTCTCCCATCGTCTTGGTCCGAAAGAAAGATGGCTCCACCAGATTTTGTGTCGATTACCGACGACTGAATGAAATCACCAAGAAAGACAGTTACCCTCTTCCACGGATAGACGATACCTTGGACACTCTTTCCGGACACAAGTGGTTTTCGACCCTGGACTTGAAGAGCGGCTACTGGCAGGTTGAGATACATCCTGAGGACCGAGAGAAGACAGCGTTTACATCTGGACAAGGCTTATGGCAGTTTAAAGTAATGCCCTTCGGCCTCTGCAATGCACCAGCTACGTTCGAGCGTCTCATGGAGACAGTGTTAAGAGGACTCTCTTACGAATCCTGTCTGGTCTACTTAGACGATATCATCATCGTGGGACGCAGCTTCGAAGAACATCTGGCAAATCTTAGGAAGGTGCTGCAAAAGCTTAAGGAAGCCAATCTGAAGTTAAGCCCGTCCAAATGTAATTTGTTCCGCCGGGAAGTGAACTACCTTGGTCACATCATCTCTTCTGAGGGTGTACAAACCGATCCAGAGAAGGTATCTGCGGTCAGGAGTTGGAGTCGTCCCGAAAACATCCATCAGTTGCGAAGTTTCCTGGGGCTCTGCACGTACTACAGGAAGTTTGTGAAGGGTTTTTCCAACATTGCACGACCTTTGCATAAGCTGACGGAGAGCAAGCAAAAGTTTGAATGGTCCAAAGAATGCGAAGATGCATTTCTACGACTGAAGGAGGCTTTAACATCAACGCCTATCCTCGCCTATCCTCAGCCTGAAAAATCCTTCATCCTGGACACTGATGCGAGCAACGAGGGCATCGGAGCTGTTTTATCCCAAGAAATTGACGGAAATGAACATGTCATCGCTTATTGGAGCAAATGCTTATCAAAGTCGGAGCGAAATTACTGCGTCACCAGAAAGGAGTTACTGGCCATAGTGAAAGCTGTAGAACACTTCCATCATTACCTCTACGGCCGAAAATTTCTGCTTCGGACAGATCATGCCTCATTAACTTGGCTTTTGAACTTCAAAAATCCGGAAGGTCAGATAGCCAGATGGATACAGCGGCTCCAGGAATATGACATGGAGATCAAGCATCGAAAAGGGTTATCTCACGGTAATGCTGACGCTTTATCAAGGAGACCCTGTCCTGAGAACTGCCACTATTGTTCCCGAATCGAGAAACAGTATGGAACGACTAGCCCTACCGCCTATCAGGTGACAGTGACTCAAACATCATCAGAACCTGATCCATGGAGTGATGACCAAGTTCGAAAAGATCAACTTGAAGACCCCGACATAAAACCAATTTTGGAGTTCATGGAAAGTAACAGTCGACGCCCTAGCTGGCAAGACGTTTCTATCTTCAGTCCTGCAACAAAAAGATACTGGGCTTTATGGAACTCGCTCCATTTACGGAACGGCGTGCTACACCGGAAATGGGAATCTGACGACGGCAAAACATCTAGGTGGCAGTTACTACTTCCCCGATCAAGGATTTCAGATGTTCTGAAAGAAATACATAGTAGTGCGACTGGAGGACATTTTGGTGTCTTGAAAACCCTCAATAAAGTTCGGGAACGCTTCTTCTGGAGCAAGGCGAAGGATGACGTGGAGAAGTGGTGCCATTCTTGTGACGCCTGTGCTGCTCGTAAAGGACCGAAGAAAAGAAGCAGAGGGAAGCTACATCTGTACAACGTTGGAGCTCCTTTCGAACGAATTGGGATCGACATCCTGGGTCCTCTACCAAGAACTGCTGATGGGAACAAATACATTCTTGTTTCCATCGACTACTTCACCAAATGGCCGGAAGCATATCCCATTCCAGATCAAGAGGCTACCACCGTAGCAGAGACTCTAGTCCAACATTGGATCTCGAGATATGGAACACCTTTGCAGATTCATTCCGATCAAGGGAGGAATTTCATCTCTGCTGTGTTTAAGGGCCTATGTCAAATTTTCGGAATTGAGAAAACTAGGACAACACCACTACACCCACAATCGGACGGCATGGTGGAGAGATTTAACCGCACAATCCTAAATAATCTCTCACTTATGGTATCCAGAAATCAACAGGATTGGGACAAGAAGCTACCTTTGTTCCTGCTGGCCTACCGCAGTGCTGTCCACGAGACTACCGGATATGCCCCATCTCAGATGCTCTTCGGACGAGAGCTTCGGCTACCTTGTGATCTCGTCTTCGGTCGTCCTCCGGATGCGCCTTCATCGCCTGAGGAGTACATCCAGGATCTCCAGGCCCGGTTGGAAGACGTTCATAACTTCGCACGAGAGCGAATCAACATCGCGGCGGAGAAGATGAAGACCCG
>NC_072735.1:56860431-56889851 GCF_026930045.1 Uloborus diversus
GTATCAAAAACAGTTTTTATTTTGAATTATCTTTCGTTGCTAAATAGTGAAAACTTTTAAAAAGCGTATTTTGCTTATTTTTTTTCCTGATATTTTTGTAGTCTCAAGTACCCCTTATAAGGCCTCAAAATGTAGAATCTCCGGTGGAGGAACCACCGGAGCCCCTAAAATTGGGGATTTTCCTGCCTCATTCTCCTGATATCCTTCCTCTGACAAGATCATTCGGGAAAAGACAGAAGGGGGAAAAAAAAAACACATGTACCACTGGAAAGAAAAACATTGATTGAGAGAAGAAAAACTTTAAAAATGCCTGCCTTTTTCACCTTTATAAAAATTTTCTAAACTACAAAAAGCACCTACCATGCCTAAAACAGTTTTGGATGTGGGGTTAAGTCTGAATCCGGCCCTGTATATATATATATATATATATATATACACAGTCGGCAAATCTCATCATTCGAGTCGGCAATTTCCGAATTCTGCACCCCCCCAAAGGTGAGGGGCTCGACACGTCCCTGATAACATTCCGATTTTTCCTTACGACATATGTATACAGCACAATGAACATTACAATTTTCTCATTCATCAGAGCAGAAAGCTTGAATAATTTTTCTTTTGCACTAGGTGATCAAAATAAATACATTGAAAAACGTTTTTTTTTTTTTTTTTGAAAAAAGAAAAAAAAAATCTCATGGAAGACTTTTTCTTCAGGGTTATCGCTTCTTTAAAGTCAGGGCCGAAAAATTAAGAATAAAAGTTTAAAATTCATCAAAATTTAAGCAGCGATACATTGGTTAGTTGATGATGAACTTGACGCCAAGAATGAGATGCCAAATTCAGAGTTAGCTCGGCGATATTTTCTGAGATTCCGTTGAATTCAGTGTTAAACCTTGTTGATCTTTACATCGTCAACCTCTGAACAACTGCATTTCCTACATCGGTTTGCAATAAACTAAGTGATACAACAAGTATATGTATTTAAAATTCTCTTCTACTGTAAAGAATTTTACATGGTATATTTGTTCCTTTTGCATGCTCCGTTTTATTATTTTTATTGCAATTTCAGATTTCAGACGCAAGGGAAAGACTTTTTTTTTAATTCTGAAAGTGCCTTTCTCTTTTACTCTTAAGTATTTAACATACTTTATATGTATAAGGAAATGTACAAAATTTCATTAAAAAAAACCTTCATAAAAAATATGAGTTTATGATGCATAGCACGCGTACATGAATGCAGGCAGCCTTTTTTTATTGATTAAAACATACATATTATTTATTAGACTTGCAAGAAGCCATGTTGTGTCCAGATTAGATTTTTCTTGAGAAAGATAGCAAAAATGAAAAAGAAAAATTATCGACTTAAGTGAGAAAATGTGAATGATTTACATGCATAATATAATTGCGTCATAAACTCATACCAAGAAATCAAACTAAAATTCAACTCTCAAAGTAGATACAACTTTGTAAATATATTCGAATGCATCGGTCAACATTTATTGCTTAAAGTTGTCCTTCTATTGTTTTACTCCAATAGAACAAGTCACTTTATACGACCGGACACTGTCGATTTTATTTTTAAGGGTTTAGAAGATAAAACTTGAATGGATACTTAACTCAATATCATTGTCTTACTTTCAAATTTAGAGGAGTAATGATACGTTTTGTATCATTTGTATAATTGTTGTTGCCGTATACCTTGAAAAAATGATATATCATGGTATATTCGGAGAATTTTAGTATGTCGTTTGCCAACTCTGAGTATAAATCATCTTCCGAGGGATATTCTGTAAACCAGGGGTACCCACCTGGGGACTGGGGGGAAGGGGGGTCATGGCGCAAACTGTGCCATTCAATTTTTTTTTTGGGGGGGGGGGATGTTTTGAGGGCTCTTTTTCTCATTTGGGGGATCTCTTGCTTTTGCGGGGAGTTCAAACGATATTGAGGGATGTGTACTTTTACCCTTAAGGGGGTGGGCACCCCTGTGTAAACCATGCATTAGCGCTGCTACATATCATTTCATACCCACTACATTTTTATGGGTACCTAGCACTATTTTGTGGTTTATCCGGTTGGATGAGGCCATGGAGACAGGTCTGCTTTTTGATTCAGACCAGAAGACGAGCAACCTCTCGTTCAGCACCCCCAGAAGTATTGATTCACTTGGAGAACTTGATTTCCACGACATGTTTAATGTGCCCCAGTCATCATTAACGACCATGGAGGATTTTCGACCAGCTAGCATCGACTCGACAGCGATCTCCTTCAGTTACAAATTCTCCGTCTTACCAATCTGGCCACCACTGCCTTACTGATCGTACTGCCTGATGGCACTGCTCCTACTGACTTGCCTGATGGCAATCCAACACATGCCGTTTAGTAAGTTCAACGTCATGACAATTGTAGTAATTTTGGTTCTTTTCAGTGCCGTTAGCAGACATTTTTATTCTTATGATTGTTCGTCGTTAATCTTATGAAATTAGTTGCTGTTTTCCAGTCGATATTTAGTTCAATAATTTGGTATTTATTCTTCAGCTCATTTTTAAAATTACCAGTATTATACTAATGACTAGCGAACTAAAACTTGGATGATGTATATCTACATTAATGTCATCGTGAAATAGTTTCAAACAAAGACGAAATACACGGTAACGAAAATATTCGAATGCATGTTCATATAACATGCCATAAGGATAATTATTTTAAATCAGTCATAGCACTCAAGTTCAAAGCGTTATTTCACTCTCCAGAAATGAAAAATTTAATCTGCGGAACTAGGAAGTAAAAACCGGATGAGTTTCTTATTTAATTTCGTATCATTGTTTCAAATTTAAGAGGAGCAATACATCTTTGTGAAAGCATTAAAATTCATTGATCACATTCTGGCATGAATTGTGACATAGAATACTCTATTTTAAATCATCTAAATTTACTCGTAGGCAGCCATATATTATCTGTCAAAATTGCAAATCTTCACTGTTGCTCCTGCCCGGACAAAAGACAATGACAAAAAGCTTGGTGATTATTCCCGCAGTAGCCTAGAAAGTTGCTTTTAAAAAATGATTTCGTTTTCAAAGAGACCCTTTGTGCTTTACTTTAACTAAGTTACTAGATAATAAGAGTGATTTTTATTTCATGCAACGTTTGCTTTATGCCGAGTTTGGGGGACTGAAAAATGGCATAGAATTTTCTTTCTGAAAAAATAATTTGAGATTTAAATGAGTCTTATCACTTTTAGTTCGTGTGTAGTTCTTTGACAATGAGTGATTTTTTTTTTCAGGAAATATTTACTTTGTGAAAACTTTTCAGGATGAGCACAGCGCAATCTAATTTGGACAACTAAAAGATTTTTTATTTATTTTTATTTTTATCTGTCAAACCTCTCTAGTTTCCCCTAACTCCGAGTTCGTGTATTTCGAAGTTGCGTGAGTCGGGGTACTGTGTTATACAATTTAAAACCTTTTACATAAGGAAAAAAAGTATCATTCTCATTTTGCTGAAATGAAATTGATTTTGATTATTCGTTTCGTTGCTCATGTTATAATTTGTATTTATTTGCATTAACTTAGTTAATTAATGCAACTGTTTGCTTATTGCAGCAAGTTTTTTAATGTTACCTCAAAGGGGACAAATAACCTGATGGACGCTAAGGCGCATTGTAAAGGTAATGTACTTCAAAGCTGTAATTTTGTTTTATTGTAATAAAATATGTAATTCGTAGTTTTTGGTCATGATAAATTTTACACAGCACCTAGACCTAAATGTTGGGAGGTATTACCTATTATTTTCCGTTAACATAATTCCTTTTTTTTTATTTTTAAGTTTCTACTTTGGTGGGGAGTGATACCCCTACTTACCTACATAAAATAAATGGCGAGGCCGAGTTCATTGCCATATTTCTTCCCTGACTTCTAAAGGACATTCACAAGGGCTTCAAATTCAAATAAATGCCAGTTTATTCCAAATTCGGAAGCTCATGGCGAAATTCCTACATGCCACCCGACAAAGTCTGACCCCCGCCAAGGGGTGGACATGCCAATAAAAGAAACGGAAACTGAACTCCCCAAGAGAAAAGTGTTTTCCTTTTTCATTGCATGGAAGCATGGAAGGCCTTTTCACGCTCAAGTATCATTGGGGACGTGTAGGTACAGCAATTCCAGCCATCAGCCTCCGTTTTGTTATGGTTTTTTCTTTTCTTGAAAATTCGAGAGGACTTTGTTGAAAGGAGTAGCCAGAAGTTAACTTACAAAGGATTTACTTTTGGTGGGGTGGTAACGCTCACACCCAGCGAATAATAGGGGGACGATGAGATTCTATTTTTTCGGCTGAAGTTGAGATTTGGTAGTGCAAATACAGCTTTGCTGACGGTTGACTGTGTGAACTGTAGCTAAATATTCGTAAATGATGACTTTCTTTCATGTTATTTACCCAGCGGCTATTTCTAAAAGCAGAAGATTAAGAATATTTGTCTTCAGGAGTGTTTGCTAAGTTTTTGAAGGAGGTGGAATACTGTTATAGATGAGATAAGTTCTTTTGGAATTCGGAATGAATCCGAAACGGATCAGACGTTTCCTTTCCTCCCCCCTATTTTTCAAATGCATCATGACATGCATTTGAAAAAAATGCATTTGTCAATGCATTTTTGTCAATGCAAAATTTGTCAATGCATTTTGCACTGATTCATTTGTAGCGCAAGTAGTGCGGTGGGATGTACAATGTACATATGTAACAGCGACATAAATTTCTTGCGTACTGCACAAAATTTTGAAAGCAGAAGTAGCAAATTCTCCGATAAATTTTCTATTATTTATTTATGTATAAATACAACTGAAGAAGTACCACTAGGGACATAGATATGCATAGAGCCACATATGTAAACATTACATACGTGAATGCAAAAGTCAAATATTTTTAATTTTATGAGTGCATATCGTTTAATTTATCGTTTAACATATGCAAATCGTTTAATTTTACGGAAACTCTTTTTTTTTTCATATTCATATTACTAACTTTAACTTTTAAGTTGCAAAAAAAGAAAAAAAGAAACCTTTAGGTTTAAAGTTAGTCTCCTCTAAAATAAAGTTGAGGTCCATAGTTGGGACAGTTTTGAACTTTTACCTTTAGTAGAATATTAATGAAATATTTTCAGGGAAAGCCTTAGTGCTCTACCTAAGGTTAAGGTACAGATGCAAAAAAAAAAAAAAAAAAATCAGTCTTAAATTAGGGATCCTAATCCCAACTTTGGGACACTTAATATTTTGATTCTTGTTTTATGTATGCAGCATTGGATAATAACTTGGGACATCTATTATCATTGCGAAGAAAGTTATTTTACAACTAAATAAAGAAAAATAACATTCGATAAAAATAGTCTTGTAGACTTTTATGGAGCTCAGAATGTAAACTTGTCACAAAAAATATTGTTTGTCTCTTTGATATTCTTTATTCGTTTGAAAGTAATGTTTTAGCGTACATCTCTGCATTTAGAAGCAAAAAAGTATTTGATGAGCCCAAACAATTGCTCATGCAACCGATTCTTAGTTCTCTCCGTTCCTTCATTGCGATAATCCTTTCGCTCAACACCTTTTGAAATTCATTTTCATTCCTTCATTATACGTGAAATTCACAGCAAATAAATCGGTCTCATCTGTAATTTGAGACTCATTTTCATTAGGGATAACTTTTTGAATAGTAGTTTGGTAAAACATCTTTTGTTCTGTTTCATTCCCCAATGGCAAATTTTCTAATATAACGGTATGACACATTTATTGTGATCATTTTTATTTAAAAAAAAAGAAACAATATTTTTACTCAAAAGAATTATGCAATTTATTTGCCAAGATTTTTCTCATAGATATTTTTTCCGTCTTAGTGCCCAAAAGTAGAACTTTGTACCAAGTTTAAACCGTATTTGCAAATAGTACTTAAATTTATGACTAAATAAGTTAAAGTGAATTAGTTAAGCGGAAATGAATGTGCATCAACAGTGAAAGAGAATATAGCCGAGAAGAAGTGTGACAAAAATTCGAACTACTGTTAATTAGTTAGCAAAGGTGATCTAAGTTATTTTCATACTTAACAATCGAATACTTTATTGAAATTTCCAAAATAACTTACCCATAAAGCTGTAGCATCAAAGTTTAACTCACATAAATATTCTCAAAAGATACCGTAAAACGAGGTGGCTTTGCCCGATTTTAATTCAAAGTTTCTCTTCTTAAAAGAAATAAATCAAGATTCTGCTTCAAGGTGCTAAGATAGTGAAATATCACCTCTGCTTTGCGCAGAATGCACGAAGAAGGGGCAGGATGATTCTTGATAAGTTTTGATTCTAACACGTTGTTTCGTTGTGTGTAAGGCTATACAAGCAAATTTTAGTGTGCTCCGAATTACATTTGCGCTGTCCTCGTGTTAAGTCAGTAAGTTCCGCCTGTTATACTTTCCTGTTGCTCTTATAATAAGGAAGAAGTAAAGTTTTCCTTGTTTTTTCCAAAATAATACACACTAGGAGTAACTTGTGGGCAATTTCACTCCGGCTTTTACAAGAAATTTGGGGTCACTTTGCCCACTTGATCCGTACAAAAAATGGATCCTTACTTGTAAATGTATGAATGAATAATGATTAATATTAATGTATGTCTGTATTATTATTTTTTTCAAACAATCTTAGGGAAATGCCACTCACATATAAAGGGAAACTAAGGCACCAATTATATGTCTCATACACAAATGTTGTGATCGACAAGACTATTTGTGATGTTGTTGAGCTGGGGTTGTCTATTTGGCAAGGTTGTCTACTTGGTTGAAAAGCATGGGATTATCCGAATAACTTTGGGAAATCTCAAGGTAAAAAAATTAAACAACCTGGTGGGGGGGGGGGGTGCATGTCTATCAGTGACAAATGAAAGCAAAATAATCAAAGAAATTTTGGGGTTCCTTGATTAGGACATGCCTCTGTCTTCAATGGATGTACAGATCATTGCTAAAGATTACTTGTGTCGAGCTGGCAGAGTGTGTTTGTGTGCCAATTACAAGGATAATCTTCCAATGGTAGATTGGTTTAGGTCGGTTTTTTTTTGAATTATCCTAAAAAAAGAGCTCTCATAAAGTAAATGTCAAAATAGGTCCCGACCAAGAGCCGAGTGGAGGTCCTGAATCTATATTTTCTTATTTCGATCATTAGTATGAATCCTTGCGTACCATTCCACCCGAAAACACCCTGAATTACGATGAAACTGATCTCAGCGATGACCCGGGTTCTAAATTAATGATATTTCGACGTGGAGTGAAGTATTCTGAAAACAGTATGAATAGCCCCTAAGGAAGTATCTCGCTAAGCTTTGCTAATACTATCGATCGTAAACTACTACCTTGCTTTGTTATGTATAGTACGCTGTTATAGAGTAACAAATATCAACCTTATTTCATTCTGAATCAAAGTAGTAAATACAATTTTTGTACCTATTTTGCAATTATAAAGAAATATAAAAAAAAGTAGTTCAGAAAATATGTTTCAAAGTATAAAATGGGTCATTGCAGACTAAACTTCTGAAAAATGGGTGGCAATGTCTGAAAGTTTGGTAACCTACGTTCTAAATTGCGTCGAAAATTTAATACGCAATTGATGTAACTATTTTGAGAAAACTGAGGCAATTTCTAAAAATGTTCTTCGAGAGATTTTTTATGCAAAGCATTAATAATAAATTATTTTATGCCTTATTGTGAAATGAAATGAATGCAGTTGATTTCAAGTAAATGCATTTTCTTCAAATGAAATCTTAATCATTCAAGCAAAGTGTTTCTTTTTTGAAATAACCGAACTGGTAAAAATCCTTAATGCACTTCTTATTGCTTTAGTCGTACATAACTGAAGGCTATTTTTTCTTATAATTTTACCAAACATCTTTGAAATAGATGGCAGGGTGTAAAAATAATATATGGTGAAAAAAATGTATCAATCAGCACGAAACTTTTAATAGCATCATACTTAAAGCATGCTTAAATAACTTTAAGATTTACAGTTTCAGAAATTTGATGACAATTTTTAATATTTTAAATAGAACACTTTCAATATCACTTTATGTGCTTTGTTCTTCATAATGATACAGTGAAACTTGTGTAAGTTGACGACGTACGGTGCAGCACTTTAGTTGTCAACTAAGACAAGTGGTCAACTTATGGAGGTTGATATATATGATCCAAGACTAATTCCGTATCTGATAATAGCGGTCAACTTAGACAAGTGTTTAACTTGCAAGGGTAGTCAACTTTACAGGTTTTACTGTACCATACAAAATAACAGAGCATATAGTAAATATTGAAGAAAAAAATTTACTCCAAAACATTTTGATCATGGATGTTTATATATATATATATTTAAATTCATCCATTTCAATGACCCCAAGAAGTGCGAATTTGAAGTGAGGTTCTTTTCGAATATTGCAGAGGGGATGGAGAGCGAGAAAAAGGGGATGGCCCGGGTTTGATCTGCGGTTCCCTGTGGTTCCGCCATCAATTGCATGCATGTCGGATCCGCTTTAGAAGCCGGTAACAACCGCAACATCATAAATCAACTCGAACAAGGGGCATAGGTGTCAGACTTCTCTTGTGGTCTACCCATGTTGCCCACTAAAATGCCTACTCTGGAGCAGTACACACTCCTCGAGAGGTACAATAAAAAAGAGGAGATCGGCAGAGAATGGAGAGGGCTTTCCATTCAATTCTTGGGCCGTAAGAGAAGTAGCATAAAAGTTGGTGCTTCAAAATGTAAAATTGAAGCTCAATAGATTCGGTTGTGGCAGTGGTAAATGGAGTGCCTTTCTGACGAGGATTGTTGAAGAGGAATGATTTGTTTTGGCAGATGTAGGAGGTTTGAGGTTGGTACTCACAAATGCATGGTACAGATATGGAAAATAAGATGAATCGTGTAGTTCATGTATCACTCTCATGTTTTGCTATTCAAGCCTATTATAAGCCTATTTTGCTATTATCAGAACATAAAGCGCGGTTAAGATTCGTAAGACTTTTCTTACTAGAATGCGTCTATTGATACACTACAAGATCACATCTTCCTTGGCAAAATATATCAGTTATTAAATGAGAATGATTTTATAAGTAACAATAGTCAACGAATGCAACGATGAGGGCTTACGCGCATGTCAACTCAGATACTATTTGTGAAATGAGTTTTTATCCGAACAATATTTTCTTTTATTTCATGAAAATACGTTACTTCATGTAGTCAACTCTACTTTGCGTCGAATTTACCCGTTAACAAATATTTTATCCAAGATAAAACAGGATTTTGGGAAGAAACCAGAAGTTGCTAGCAGTGTTCACATTAGGGAGCGATTCCCGCAACTTTTTCGAAAATCCCACTGAATCAAAATTATTTTGCACGCTGTTCCCACTGTTCATCAATAGCAGACATACCTTTCAAAAGATCTCATAATGTCTCATCTCGAACTTTTCTATGTTTCAAATTTATTTTCAGAAGACAACAAGTATAAATAGAATGACTGACGATAATTTTCAACAGTCATCATATCGCAGTCAATGAAACGAAGAATCTAGGAAATATCTACGGAAGAGGGAGAATAAATAGAGAATAGGAATATTCATTGGAGTTATGAGGTTATCTTTTGCTCCTAGTTACAACAAACAAAACGTATTTTCAAACCCATTTTACGCCAAAACAGTACCAAAACGCATTCTTTGTCAAAATTGCTATGCTCGTTATTTTTTTTTTTTTTTTTTTGTAGAATTGTGATACATTTTTAATGACAATTGAAAGTTCATTATAAGCACACTATTTAGTTAATTATTGGTTAAAAAAAAAGAAGAATATTGCCTATGTAACAACATTGAAAAAGATTTCAACGTTAATTTGAGTGCCATTAAATAAACTTCAAAGCGAAAAAAAATCTAACTTCAATTCTGAAAAATCCCACTTAATACTTTGCTCAGGGTTTAAAATTCCACCTTAGTTTCCCCCCTTGAGTGAACTCTGGTTGCAAGTATGTCCGTCGCAAACTTTTTTACGATATATTTGATTATGGTTCCTTCATACAATTAAATGAAACAGTTAAATATGACAACAGAAAAATAGTTTTGGATTTTAAATTCTGAAGGTCCATTATTCTTCTTGCTTTTAAGAAACGAAATTACTTTGAACGAACAAATGGATTATTTATCAGCATTCGCTTTCGGAAAGCCACCTTACATATTTTTAAGTACATAGTTATTCCAGCAGACTGAAAAATTCGATCATTCAATGGTTAATACACTTTCTTTTTATTTGTTTTGTTAAGTTTGCAATAATCATTTAAAAAGTGATCTTTAAATAACTATGAAGTATTTTTGACGTAAGTCAATTCGAAATGCCAAAATAAGGTAAATACTGACACAACGAAGGTTTACATATATGATCCCGTTTCCCGTATATATTTTCAGACCTGACGAGACGCCATGTCAGCCTAGCCGGAAACTAGGGGTCCGAACCTTGTGCGGCCTTAGTTCGAAATCTTAAAATAAATTTTCTAAGTTTTATGGAGAAAAGAGCCCTGGCGACCAAACTGATGAGGCGTCGCTGTGAATCTTGGGGGCCCTGCATATTTTTAACGCTACAAAAGCGAAAAGAATCAGCAAATTATTAGTCTGTCTGGTATATCACAAAAGACATCTGGAAAAACTCACAGTATTCAAAATTTCAATTTGGGACTTGTTAGACGAATTGAATGTTTTTATACCTATTCTAGAGGCGTTGCTTGTGATTTTTTTTTTTTTTTTTTTTTGACAATATGTCAATGAGACATATTATATTACAAAAAAGAAAATGATCCAAAAGCCAGCTCAAATAACCTTTTTGCTACGCTAAATTTATATGAAAACGCAATCAATTAAAAAGTATTAAGGCACACATCCTGCCGTATGACGCATATAAAATGTCTCTTTTTGCAATTTCAATAAATATAACTTTGCTACAGAATAGGATTCAACCGTATCTAATGTTTTCAACAGAGAATGAATAAAAACATCCCTTCGTAATTTATCTATTAAAACCTCCTCGTATCCCTTAATTTACAAAAATACGGCACATTTTCTCGGTCGGATAACATATCTCTTTCATCCTCTGCCCCTAAAAAAAGCATCCTCCCATATAGACGTGTAAAATAAACTTTCTGGTCTCGCATTACTCCGCGTTTATGGAAGCTCTCCGCTCTAAATGCGTTTATTGTATGAGAGCTCTGTCTCCCCTGTAAAATCTCTCTTTCAATAGACATGCTGTTTGCAGATTGAATAGTCACAGGGCGCAGGAACAGTAGTGGATGCCTTTTTGTGAAAAGCATGGAAGTATATCATTTCACTCGTGTTGAACCAACATCGTGGTGGCGTTTCGCTCTTGAGGAGGGGAGGTATGCAGGAGGTGGGAGTATTGTGTGGCGGGAAGGAGGCATTAACTAGCAAGGACTACATATGCGAGGGCTTTTTGTTGGTGTACAATGAAGAGGATGATGAAAAATATCTGCCCCCGTCGCGTGATCTTTTCGTTATTTTAAAGGACTGCGATGATTTTGATTTGACATTTTCTCGGATACTGATCTGTAATTTGAATATTTTGAGCATATGTTCGTCACTTCCATGTAAAAAAAAATAACATTGTTGTTGTTTTCATGTCATTGTGAATAATTGCAGTAAAGATATGGGAAACCATTCACCCGGTAAATGGCAGCATCTGCAGAAATTAGTTTTCGAGATATTTGAAGAAACTTGTTTTCGATCCCATACTAACAATATAGAAATGTTGGAATTTGACGTCTTTTTCGCGCTTTTTTTTCAGCGGAAAAAAAATAAGCAAGCTTGTACAACAAAGCCAACAAACAATAGATAACAAAAAAAAAAAAAAAAATTAATTTGAATTTTTTCATCTTAAATTGAAATTATGTTTTTCGCAATCACGAGTGTGTGTTTGTGTGTGGGGGGGGTATGTGTGTTTGTGTGTGGGAGGGTATGTGTGTTTGTGTGTGGGGGGCATATGTGTTTGGGTGTAGGAGGTATGTGTATGTGTGTAGGCATGTGTGTTTGTGTCTGTGTGCAGGCATGAGTGTGTGGGTAGTTGTGTGTATGAGTGTTTGTGTGCGTGGGGGCGGGATATGTGTATATGTGTGTAGGCATAAGTGTTTGTGTCTGTGTTCAGGCATGAATGTGTGGGTAGTTGTGTGTGTGTTTGTATGTGTAGGTGTCTGTATGTATGCATGTGTGTATGTGTTTGTGTGTGTGTATATGTGTAGGTGTATGTGTGTAAATGTGTTTGTGTGTATGTGTGTGTGTGTAGTTATGTATGTATGCGCGTGTGCGTAGGATATGGATGCAACCTGGAGACGGTTTTCGCTATAGGAGCAGCATCATGAGGAGCCGGTCGACGGTGATGCTGCTGCTGCAGAGGGTGGCGGGGGGGAAATAAAATCATAGGACATCAAAACAGTCAAATAAAAGCAATAAACAATCGTTATTGCTCAAAAATAAATAAATAAATAAATAAATAAAAAATAGCAGTTACTGCCCTTTACTTGCCTACTGCTGCATTCTCTCGAGAGGTTGACCTCTTAGAAACATATTATATCAGCACAAGAAAGATTTACAGCACAAAGAGAGACATTACAACCCAGAGCTTCGGTGGAATTCGAACCCACGACCTCCAGCATTCGAGGCAAAGCCTCAGAAACACGGAGGCCCTAAAAAAACTTTTGAAGATTTAACACAGTTAAAAAGTAGGTAAAAGTTTTAGATCATTATTACTGCAAAATGGAGTGCTCACAGTCAGTATTTGACTATAATGAACTTAATGCCAGGGTCTGAACATCTGTTTAGGGGCCCCCTTAGGCGAAGGGTACACCCTATTTCTCAATGTCTGGCTGGTTCTCCAGATTTTTTAAATATTCACTTTTTATTATTGATTAACTAGGGATATTAGTTCAAAATTGAAAACAGTTGAATAAAATCTATGACACTAGTTCAGTTTGAGTTTTTATTTCAAAAAATATCTTTCAGTAATTTTACTGCCGGGAATTTTTGTGTTCCTTCATACTTTGCGATAGTCGGACCCTGCTTATAGCTCGGAAAAAGTTTTTTAGAAAAATTATAACAGAAAGATAAATGCTGTCAGTCCTAATTGGTTACTGTTTTTTTTTTCTGGCCAAAATTTTAGTGTGATAGGATTTTACAGTAAGAAGCCCTTCGCAAAATAGAAACCAGTAACTTTCACCGTAAATTTTCAAAAATAGTTTCTTATGTTGTAGCAGTAACCTTAAGGTTAAGGATCTGTCTTTTATTGTTAACATTACAGTCTAAACCAAGCCCTATTTTAGGATAACTTGCTTAAAAGCATAGGGAATTGAATACTACTGGGAAATCTCACTGCAACAGTCGTATCAAATGTTTTAAAAACCAAAATACAAAGATTCCAAATATGTTAGATCCTTGTTTGATTGCATGAGTTTTTTGAAAAGATTAAACTATTTTATGCAATTATAAAAATTTAAAGAAACGAATTTTAAATAGTATACTTTGTCTCAGTAAAGGACACGCAACATTTGATACGTCTGTTAAGATGCAATTAACCTGTTGCAAGGGGCTGTTAAATTGTATTCTTGTGAGAAGGTAAAGTGCAGTATATGCGGAAATGAGTTTTTGAAATATTTGAAAGAAACGCGTTTTGGAATCCATACCAGCAATAGGGAACTGATGGAATTTGATGTTTTCTACGTCTTTATTTTCAGCGTAAACCAAATAAGCAAGATTGCACAATAAAGTTAAGTACAATAGATGACCAAAAAAGAAAAGAAAGAAAGAAAGAAAGAAAAAACGAAAATATGAAAAAAAAAAAAAAAACTTGCAGTTACTGCCTTTTACCTTTCCACGGCAGTATTATTGTCTTCAATTTGTCGAAAAATAGCTACAGATGAAGTAACTTCTTTCATTTTGCCCATATTTGTCATTCAAAACTTATTATTTTCACTTTTGAAAGGTACATTCCGTGAAACTCCTACACATACAGTAATATGCTTTTACTGAGTTCGTATTCATTGAAAAATCTGTTTTTTCGGTAGCTCAAATGAACCATTTAATCGGAAATCTAAGCTGTTGGGGAACAATTGAAAATGCACACCTTTTCAAGCAAAAACCAATCACTCATTTACCTGTAACTTAAACAGACGGAAATATTCTCAAAATCGAGCCACACCCGAGCATGTGTGACGTATGCAAATCGTTCTTTAAGTCATTTGTCAACAGCAAATGAGCTCTTTTATACAATTCTCCAAGCGGCGATTGGTTCTGACGCCTAGAGGTGTAAAGATATTTCAACGTCGCGAAAAAATATTTTTCTTTGGCTTGTTGGGCAACACCCTATGCTATTCCATCTTTCGCTGAAAAGTGTTTAGAAGGGGTTGCTAACATATTGAAAATATTTGTTTCTCATGTGTAATCTTATATATGTGAACATGCTTTTCAGTATTGTCTCTCGGAAGTACGTATCAGTCCATCGAGTTGTAAGAATAGCATGACTCTAAAAATCATAATTGATCAAGTCAACTAGCAATCTAAAACGGGTTGTTTTTCCACTTTAATGGTAAAAAATCCTTCCGAATTTTTTTCTAAAAAAGTTATATTCTTGTTATGCGACTAGGGTAAACAGGACTTTAAATGAAGTATAATAGGTTTAAGATAATGAATTGGTTATTTGCAAACATCATCCCCCCTCCCTTTTAACAATGCATTTATTATTTTTATTGCTTACGCGCGCGCGCGCGATCAACATTTCGAATACATTCTTTCCTTACGAGCATAATTCAGCACCCGAATAATACTAATGCTGAGAAAAATTAATCCTTAATTTTAAACAAAGAGAAAAAAAATCTTCAAATGTTTTGAATAAAAAAACTTTAAAAGCATTTCCTAAATGATATCCACTAGTAATATTAATTAAACCAGTGGTTCCCAACCTTACCCTATAAAGCAGGTAATTTGTTAGAAGTTAACCCCTAAAAACGTTTATTCTAAAAATAAATGGCTTTAAAAAGCAAATATTTTTCTTCTTTAAATTACAAAAAGGAATAATTATTTTGACATTACTTTTAATTATTCAAATAAATAAAACGCCTGTTTCTAAGCAATTTGTTATAAAATTAAGCAGTAGTCAATGAGACGATTAATGTTATGATATTGCTTAGTTACAACACTTTGTTTAACAGTTGTTGTTTCGGCCAACACACATTGTAAGTCGAGCTATTTTTATTTATTCGCTCGCAAAATGATTATCAATTTGGTAGATTTGATATGCATGATTTTTGATAATTTTGTGTTGTGATCGAACAATGACCCAGTCCTGGTACTTATTTTACTCCTCGGAAAATTCATCTTTACCCCTTCGGGGGTAATTTCTCCCAGGTTGGGAATCGCTGCCCTAAACAGTGACCACTTTTTCTAACACTCACTTAAGGGAAGGAGAGCCATACGACATGTCAAGTGACTTTTTACTTAGTGACTAGCCAATTATTAACACCAATAGTATCTTACCATTGATGTTAGTAATTTTAAAAATTAGGTAAGTGTATGCTTTAATAAGGTATCATATCTGTAGCTCAAAATCTGACAAAGGTAAGTCATACTATCACTATTTCGTAGGAGAACGTAAAAACTTTCATCTGGTACGTACAAAGGTTCTGGCTCGAGCCCTTAAAAAAACAATGGTCATATAGTTATTCAGCAAAAATTTTGTAGAGTTATTTTGTTATGTCTTAATGTTTAGTAGGGTTCTAGATATAATGGACCAATAACTTGAAAATTTTGAACTTATATCAGTCTGAGACACTGAGATACAGATTTAACTTTACACTTTAGTAAAATGCAGATGCACGAATTTTATAAAAATCCGTCCAAATGATGGGTAAATTTAGGACTGAGCTTATCTGCAGATGAAAAAGAATTCATTACCATTAACATATTTCACCAGACAAGTTTAAACTACAATCCTACAAGAGGTTAGGTTTTTAATTTCTGGATTAAAGTGTGGATGATGCGAAGTAAAGGACTAGAATCCCAATCCCAATTAGTTATTATTGATGACCAAATAAGATTTCAAGACTATATCCCATGATTTCGATTTTAATGTTCGAGAATATCGCAATGAAAGTTTTGCTTGTTTTCAGAAGTTATATAATAACAAATTGAAAATTGTTATTTTTTATTGGTTCTAATTTCTCAATCTTCATATCAGCTTGATATTGCTCAATATACAGTTTATATTAATTCTTTCTTCGATTAAAATATTCAATGGGCAAAATCAGCATGAAAATAAAATGAAAATACATCGTAAAAAGAATATTCTCTGTAAATCACAAAATGTTTGCTGTTACATTTATTAAATGCCAACATTGAGTAGTAGTGGTAGTGGTTAGACGTTGGTCTCTTAAACCTAAAGGCACTGATTCGAACCTGGCTATAGTTGAGGAATTTTCAAGACGCAGAAAATCGACAGCGTACATGCCGTATGATTATGAGACATGTAAAAGTTTTCACGAGTGCTCGTTTGGCTTGGAGTGCTCTTTGCAAAATTGACTTCCTAGTGCAGTTTCGCATCGAAGAGACCCCGGTTGTCTTCATCCATTGAAGACATTGATTGAACTGCGACTCAAAATTCGCGTGGTAAAAGCATCCGCCGCTAGTAGTGCCACATGAAAGAATGGATGCTATATGGGGATATCGCCCTAGGTCTGCAAAAGATTGTGCCCAAAACGCAGCCCCATCAAAAAAAAAAAAGAAGAAGAAGAAGAAAAAAGAAAAAAAATTGTGAAAGAAGGATCAAAATATGTTTTGTGATAAAATATTAATAAAAAAGACAACAACAACGTCAATGAAGAACATATTGTCAAGAAAATGCTGCAAATAGCTATTTCGATGCTTCAACAAAGCCTCTTGATCAGTGAAAAAGTGCTCAACACATGATAAAAAAAAGTCGTGAGTAAACTCACCTCAACCAAAAGACACCGGTATCATCCGACCTATTTGGTGTACACCGATGTCCCTGTTTCAGGTGTGTTTACTCACGATTTTTTTGTTGTTTGTTGAGCTCTTTAGCTTTTCACAGCATTTTCTTGACAGCTTGTGCTTTATTTACGCTGTGTTTCCCTTTTTAATTACATTAATTCTAAGAAGGAATGCAGGCTGAAAAGGAAAATAAATTATATACAATTAATAAACAATCTAAATGCGACAAGCTAAGCATGTATTAAGGTAAAACTACCAGTATTTGACACAGGAACTAAGTAGTTGACACTGCTCTAATAGTTGACCCTGCACTAGTAGTAGCCACTGTACCAGTAGTTAACGCTGCACTAGTAGTATTCCCTACACTCGTAGTTGACACTTGTAAAGAATAAGCTGAGAGTTAAGTATGGCAAATTTAAACAGCATTTTATAATTTTAGTTAAAAATACACTAAATTCTTTGTGCCATGCCTTTTAAATCAAGGTTATAAACAGCTAAAAATCAGTAAAAAGGCATAAAACAACGAACTAAAAAGACTTCAGTTATATTTTATACCTTATAAGACGGGATTTAAATTTACATTGTTTATCTTTCAGCTTACTCTTTATAAATGTCAACTACGGAGAGTACAGTTTCAACTATTGGTAGTTTTACCTTTATCCTTGACGGAACAAATTTATTTTTGCCAATTTTATTGAAAAATTTCTAAAAATCTTAGCACATGAGCGAAGCGGGATATCAGTAACCGAAATTTTTTTAACACTGAAAAAATTGATAAGTACTGACAGTCACATCCGCAGTTCCTCAGCTGCATAATTTTATGCCGGTGTCCAACGAAGCGTTTTGCAAAAATGCCGATGGAAGATAACACGCAATGCGGCCAGTGTCTATCAAGCCCCTGAAAATGACACCACGCTTAAATTTCATTCGCTGGCAGCTATGATGTGAGTAAAGTCATTGGCTCATATTAAACCAACCATGATTCGATGGGATCATTATCGTTCTAGCGTGACCAGGGAACAGGAGATTAGTTGTTGCGAACTTCCTGCGAGAATCAGCAGCATGAAGGAGAAAAAAAATGAACACAAAAGACAAAACAACTGCTATTCGATTCAAATTTTTGAGGTCGTGTCAACCTGGTTGTGTCCCCGTTTTAAGGATGCAAAGGATAAATGTGTCCCTTTTAACATGACATGCTTAACAAAGAAATATAGGATATGAAACCGCTTAAGTGTTTCAATTTTTCACTTTTGTACTTTGATTACAATGGAGTCAAAAAAGAAAGGATTATTGTTTAAAACATGAAAAATGCACGGACAGCCTGTAACAGGATAAAAGTCGCGTTATTATGCTTCATGTCCTTCACCTAAAAAAGTTGAAAGTTTTCTAATCAACGTATGAACAAGGGAAAGGACATTTTTTTTTCATCTTTTCCCCTTTATGGTTCTGAAAAAATAGAAATTTGTGTCAGTTGGCTAATTTGTTTGAGCGATAAATACTAATATCTGGTTTCTATCCCAGTGAAAAACTTATGATTTTCTGCAACAAATTCCGATTGAACACTTTTGAAGTCTTCTTTGAAAGCAATTTGCAGTGATCGACCAATGTAGCATCATAGATGGAAGTTAAAATAGATTTTAATGGAAGATACACTCTGTCGCAGAAAATATATGCACCTAGAAGAATTAGAGCCACAATCATGAAACGCGGCACAAATGCAGTTTGGTAGCCGATATGCAAATAATTAAAATTTAAGGGCCAATGAAACAAGGCTATGAGCATGTGAGTTGCACAGGTGGAAGAGTTTAAAAGCGTGAGTACTTGTGCCGCAGGGCTATTCAATCGAATCTGTTGACTTCGGTAGATTGTATTGTGACTTAAGATGCCCCTAAGACGTAACCGGCGCGGAGTGGCAGTACGAACAGCTGACGGAGTTTGATAGGAGCCGTATAATAGACCTCAGAGAAGTAGGTTGGTCAAACAGGAGCTTCGGCCGCCACCTCGGTCGGAGTGATATGGTAGTTTCTCTGTGTTGACAACAGTGGATCACGGAAGGGAGAGTCTACCGTCGCGGCGAGTCAGGGCGTCCCAGGAACACAAATGAACGTGAGGGTCGTGCAACCAGAAGAGCGGCCACGTCGGCACCGACAACATCGTTAGCATCGATTCAACGCCACTTACATCCTTCCAGGAATCCAGTGGTATCAAAGGAAACCGTTAGGAGACGACTGGTCAAAGTTGGCTTAAGGAGCCGACATCCATTAAGACGCTTGCCACTGACCCCACATCGCAGGCAGTGTCGACTGGATTTTTGCCGACCTCGGGCAGCTTTGGAGTGTAACATACTGGAGGCGTGTGATCTTCAGCGATGAATACCGATTCAGTCTGAGTGCTGATGATCACCGTACACGTGTGTGGAGGCGCACCGGCCAGCGATCCGACCTGGCATTTGTTGTCGAGCGGCATACAGCCATTTCACAAGGTGTGACAGTGTAGGGAGCGATTTCTTGGGACACACGATCACCTCTAGTTGTTCTCCAAGGCACTTTGACAGCTCGCAGATACGTGGACCGCATTTTAACGCAGATTGTTCTGCCCATGCTGTCAAGTCGCCCAGGTGCCATTTATCAATAGGACAATGCTCGTGCACATACTGCGCGACTCTCTCAACATTGTCTTCAGGGATATGACGTACTTAAATGGCCTGCCAGGTCACCAGACCTTTCGCCAATAGAGCATGTCTGGGATGTGCTGGGAAGGCAACTGCAGTCATCCCGGGACACAAGGGAATTAACGACACAGTTGCAAAGATTATGGCATGCTATTCCGCAGGGGGTCATAAGTAACCTAATTGATTCGATGTCACGTCGTGTTTCGGCTTGTATAGCTGCCAGAGGTGGTTTTACTGCTTACTGATTTGTAACCTTTGCATGCTTAAAGATCATGCATAAACTTATTCTGAATTTTTAATCATCTTCTTATCTCTTTATACACTACATGCCTGCCAAGTTGCGTGAGTGCAGCTCAATTTCTTCTGGGTGCGTATATTTTTTCGCGACAGAGTTTTGTATGTTAATTTAGTCCCAATACATAGCTATTTTGTGTAGTGTAAAAGAAAAATTGTACTTTTGTTCTTTTAAAAAGCATGAATTGTAAAATAACACCGTTTTACTACTAAAATCCCCTAAATTAAGTAATACTGGAGAGAAAGTCAGCGTTTTATTTTCGTAGTAGATGAATCCACTGATGCTGGCGCTATCGAAGAAGATGAGTTTTGCCTTTCTGACAATGGGATATGATATTTAACAAAACCAAGGAATAGTTGGAATTTTTTGTAGAAACTTGAAGCTTAAATGGTGACTCTTCACTTTGCAGACCTAATTGAAGAAACTAAATAAATTTAATTCAAAAATTGAAATAATGCCGTTAGAAGTTTACACTCAAATTTGGCTGTAAAATTGAAACGCGTACGAGCAGGCATAAAAAAAGCGAAACTTGCTGCTTAAATGCATGCTCTTCATAAGTTCACATCTTTTTGCATTATAAAAGGGTTTCTTTTATAATGCAAATTCCGAAACGCGTGTCTGTAATGTTTTGCATATTTGTGAGTATTTTATCGTTATTGTAGAAAAATTTAATGCAACATTATTGTGCCTTTCTTTTCTTCATTGAAACGAAAACTTTCCCTACACATAACACGCAAAAAAAGCGAAATTTCATTTATTTGAAAAATAATCTAATACAACTAATAATAATCTAAAATCTAACTATAAACGGTATACTATGCAATTAATAAATTATATTTTTTGCGATAAAATTTTTTATTAGAGCATATATAGATAATTTAATAGAATTTCATAAAAAATACTAATTGATATGCAATATATCCCCAAATTTTGAAAAAGGTTTATATTATACTTCGGTTTCATTCCACTTTACTATTTACTGAAATTTGACTCCTCTCACAAAAAATTGCGTATCCGTCCCTTGTGTTTAACATTCGCAAGCAAATAACAGTAAACATAAGCAAACTATTACGAAAAATTATCTTAATGCCATGCTACAGCACTGCTGCTACTAAATGTTTTAAAACATTCTAGGCACTGTGTAAATTGATTGAATAAGCTGCTCGACAGCTATTTGAAATGTATTTGATAAATATAGTAAGAGTAACAATGGTCGAACCTAAAATAATTTTTAATGGCACAAGTATACATGCTCATTCATGTTGAGTTAATTGCAGTAATTATTAACTCCGTTATCAATCAAGAAGAGGAAGTCAGAAACTCGAAGAAAAGATTTCTTTAAAGTGCTATTACCTTCCGCTTTTCATAAGAAGAAGAAAAAACAGTACACTCATTGCTTTTGATACTATTATTGCGCACCTTTGTCGTCTGACAAGGTAATAAAAGAACTTAACTTTAATAATTGCAGACGAAGCGGAAATGCCAATGGAGGTGAAGGAAGACCTTAGGCTGAATTTTTTTCTGAATTCAATCTTTTTTCTTGCTCTGACGGTGACCCATGCATGGAAATCTGTTATACAAGGCGTTTATAAAGTCAATTTGTTAAAAAATATTTATGTGCACATTATCAGTGGCGGTCCTAGAATGGGCGTCACTCGAGCGGTAATTTATGGTGTCATCCAGCCCCTCCCCCCCCCCCCACACACACAAAAGCTTTCAATGTTTTATGCAGAAATGAAGTTCATATAATTTTCAGGATCAAATTTTTATTTATCTGGTGAGACGAATGGCAACATTAAAATTACAAGAATAAATTAAAATCTCATAAATTAATTTCATTTAAAAATGGAGTATAATATTGTGCCTCTCCGCGCAATATTATGCTCCATTTTTAATGAAATTCGACAGCAGAAATATAATTTTAAGAAATAATTATGTAAAATTTTAAGAACTGAAGTATTTATACTTTTCATAAAATCTTAAATCCCTTTTACCACTTTCAGTGACACCCCCGCAGCTGAAAGAACGCACTGAGTTTTTTCTTTCAAAAACGCCATTACAAGTTTCCGACGTTAGCACCACCTACCTCCCTTTGACTACTACGCTACCACTACAATGGTGGTGGCCAAAATTATAAGTTCAAACGAAAAATCCCACAAATCTTGGCTGCATTTGGTCGGAAAGTTACGCAATTTTTATGGAAACTTATGATAAGAGAAACATTTTAAATTACTTTCATTGGAAATAAATGGGAATTTCATATTCATAGAATGAAGTTTGAATTTAGACGTCCTTGTTTTATGGACAAAATTATAAAGGCAATTAGATTTGTATGTTCTAAAAATAAAAATTTGCTTCTTTTGTGCACTGCACATTGCACTAGATAACGATATAAATGCTAAGTAAATGACTGGGGACGTCGCATTCTATTTTTAGCAGTCATGCCACTAGATACGAAACTTTTAAGAATTTGAGAGAAGGAAAGTAGTTACTTTAAAAACTTCACGTCTTACTGTACATCAAACAACAATAAATCGGAATAGATAGAGATCGGTCATTTAGAGTTTTCTCAAAAATATCGGCAAATAAGAACCACAAAGACGAACAGGTAGAAAATCTTTTGTTTCTCCACGTGTGAAACACAATAACACGAGCTTGCTCCAAAAAACAAAAATCAAGAGATATTAGATGGGAACTCGAGTTACGATGCAGTTCTTGAAGTGTTCAACATGTTTTACAAAAAGGGAAAAAGTTTCATGATGTGAAACTAATGTCCCGACTGAGTCTTAAAAAAGCTCATAGAGACCAAGGGTTAACCGTGCAAAAAATGTGTTGTTAATGATAAAAGGTGGATAATGTAATCTTTTCCGATGAGAAAAAGTTTAATTAGGATGAACTAGAATAGATGGTTTTGGCTACTTCTGGTACGATCTCTGAGAAGGAGGGGAAAAATCTCAAAGCGTACATTTGGTGGCGGCTCAGTAATGGTTTGAGGAAGTTTCGCACCGAAAAGAAACTGTAACAAAATTTTTTGTGCTGGGCAGAATGAATTCTGAGAGTAATGTTGATGTACTGAGCAATATTTTGTTGAACCAAAAACACCGTTAATTGCGAGTTTAAATAATTTGTTCCAGCAGGATAATGCCTAATTACATTTTTCTCAAACCTAAAAATGATTTCTTTGTGACATTGTACTGACCGGACAAAAGGCTTGATCTAAGTGTAATGGAAACTTTGTGAAGCATTCTGGCACCCGAAGTATGAAAAAATGGTTTCAATATCAAACAGAGCAAGAACTCTTTTTATTTTCACCGAAAAAGCCAGGATAAAAATTTTCCAGAACGTTCTTCAAATTCCATGACATCAAGACTGATAAAAGTGATTTTAAAAAAAGGGAGGTATGGGTCATTCTTCAAAAAGTGTAACTTTTCTGTCACACGACTTTTACAGTAAAAACTTTAAGGGACAATTCATTTAACAATGATTTTTAATTTCATCAAAAATATATCTATTTAAACCTGCCACCAATTTTTGAATATTAATTTTTATTTTAGTATATTTTTGGTTCGCACAACATGTGAATTCTCACCTCCGTGGCATGTCACACACCTGTGTGACTGATTATGTTGCTTAATAAGTTGTTTAATTAAAAGTATATTCTTATTTATTTATTATTCCATTCATAAGTGTCTCAAATACTAATTGTTTAGTTGTATTTAATTTTTTAATACTGTGTTTCAGTTCGTTTTAGAAGGACAAGGAGTCATTTCACACAATAAATTCTCACCTCCGTTACCTGAACATAAAATGCCATTCCTCATTAACACGTGGCAGTAATGAAATCAAATTTTATTTTCCATGATGCAAGATAACCCCCTTCTTCATTTTCAGCCATAGTTGAAGTTGTGAGATTTTTGTCGAAAAACAAGATTTTGCTTCAAATACTTAGTGTGTTTATTCAGACTTCTCACTTCCGTGAACTTAAATTTCAGGGATGCAATTTAATGTAAAAAAAAGAAGTAAACATGTTTTCATATGCTTAATATGTGCAGATTGTAGCAACGAAAAAAATAAAATTTTCCATGAAAAATGTATCTATTAGGCCTATATTAATGGAAAGATCCTGACCTCCGTGACAGACCTTATCAGAATCATTATTTCTGAGGTGAAAATAACTGATGGAGGAGAAATACATCAATAATAGGCATTCTACCAAAATTATCAATTGCAAGTATATCCTTAAATTTACTAAATACTATTTTTTAACATACATTTTGAAACTACTAATTAAGACAAACTTTAATTAAGAGAGCTTAATATTATATTCCCTCTATTCACTAAAATAGCCGATTGTTTGCACAATTAACAAAATTACTACTCTGATATTAAATTGGCCTCAATTTTTAAATATTAAAAGTTTTTTTCTTTTTTTCCATTTCCGTATTTCATATAAAAATAGAAAAAAAAGAAAACAAAAGGTTTCGAAATTGAAAAGTATTTGCATTCAAAAGTTACGTTTTCAGGAGAATGACCCGTATAATAGGTTACTATGGGTTTTCAAAGCAAAACGCTCGCTGTCCTTATAATTTTGTCCAGTTTTAACAATGGCAATTTTTTTATTAATTATGGCAAGCATTTGTGTTTTGTAGTTTCAAATGTTCTGCAGTCCAGAATAATTTCTAACAAAATAAGGGATTTTATGTACAAATTTCACTGAATCATTTCAGAGATATTTTTTCTGTGCACTTTTCTGCTGTCCTTACAATTCTGACCACCATTGTATATCAAAGAGAAAATACGATATGGATCAAAGTTAAAAAAAAAGAATTACTTATGAATATGAAACAGTTTTCTCTTAAATAAAGATTCTTTATCAGTACAACACTTTATAAACGCTTTGTATATTGTGGGAAGCTTGAAAAAGAGGCAGAAGCTGTCTTAATCTTTGTACATAAATGGCTACTTCTATATGTATGTATGTCCGGTGTAATCTTCAAAACTACTGGACCGATTTTAACCTTTTTTTCACCATAGTTAGCTACAGGAGCATTTTAGGCTATAATTTATTCCTATAAACCTCAGTTTAAAAAAGTTATGATGGAAAACAGTAAATTTCATGTAATTTCCGCATTAAATGATTAAATATAAAACTCATTGTTACAAAAATTCGATGCCTAACAACAGCAATATTAAAATTAATCATAATGAAAATTTTGAATCAAGGCTTCTCTGGAGCAAGCCTGACATTTATTGCCTTCTTAGGATTTTTATCCTAAATTTAATCGATAACGGAACTAACTGAAAAGACAATTGATTTCGGCAACGGTTTGAAAATATAAAGTGTTCATGTCTAAAATTACACAGGCCTGCAAAATTCGGGTCATGAAAAAGTGATTGTACGGTAATGAGTGACTTTTATTCTATTGGGAGCGCTGATTTCAAATATGACATCCATTTTTCTCTATCACGTAAGAGATTTTCATCAATTGAGTTTTAATTGATAGGCAGAAAAGCCTAATTTTTCTTACTGTGAGAGAAAGAGTTTTTCAAAATATGAGGAAGTTTATTACTTACAAACGAGTTTATGCATCAAACATACAATTGGAAATCAGTTACTTAATATAGATATTAATTTCATAGAAATAAGAACATAGTAATGATTAATCATAACGATTCAATTATAACGTAAGGCAATCTTTTCAACTGGCACTGTTTTTGCAGCCAAAGATTACGTGTTAATGTTTCTCGGCTTTCATTTCACCATGTAATCAAAATATCGCAATTAAAAGAATTTTTAAAATTTTTGTTAAAATGTAAAATATTCCGCTAACTAAATTAGGCAAATCTATAAACAGCACAAAAACTTCCATTGGTTTGTCTTTGTGCACAATTTCAAACACTGACCAAGTTTTACTACCTATTTCTGAAGAAAATGTTTAGCATCATTTTATGGTCACCAAAAATGTCTCAGTCTTTGACGACAATATCTCTTTGACGAAAATTAGTCACAGTTTTACAAAGAAGGGAGGGGGAGCATTATCCAAGGAATCCCAAAACTATTACCGCAAATTTGGTAACATTTTATACTGCACCAAGAACCCACAATAATTGAAATTTAAAGCAAGTATAATGGGATTAGAGTGGCTACATTTTTTAAATCCGTTTGTGTTTCAATAGCCACATGGAAAAAGTTTTACACTATGTTCAAAAAAATAAAAAAGAAAGAAAGAAATATTAACTGATAAATTTTTTAAACAAGTGATATTTCATATTTTGGAAATTCTTAAAATTTTTATGTGATTAAATGTCGTGCTTTCGTTTCTAACTGAATACTACTTTGTTTTTTATACTCATTGCTATATTACTTTTATAAGGAAGAAGGCCCGATTTTTAATCACGTCAAAGCGATGTGTTTTGAGTTCTTTCAGTTAAAACGGAAAACGAATGAAAATAGCGATTGTTTCTCACAATTATTACTGACCCAGGCAACGCCGGGTATTTTTGCTAATAGTAAATATGCAGTGATATTCCGTTACAACGTTACAACAAACTTCAAGAAACCACAAATTTTATTCGTTGTAACGGGAATTTCATCATAAAGAAATTCATGCATGTATACAATGGTTAAAAGGATGGTCTGTTGCTGTTTGTAACCCATGATTATCTTAGACACACGTGAGACAGACAAAGGATTCCGTTGTTTGCAATGGAAATTACAAATCACATAAACTAAATGTGTTTGTAATTTCTATTATCTCATTTGCTGATAATTCAGCAACTCGACACATTTTTTTTTCTTCTCTTGAACAAGAATCATGCTGCTGTTAAACTCATGCGACATGTATAAAAGGCAAAGTTACAATTAACTTTTAGCACGTTTGACAGATAAAAGATTCGGAAGCGAAAGAACACGCACTCCTGCAAAACACCCCTTGCGCAACAGGCAAGTCAAGCGTTTCCAACACCACACCGAGACCGCGAGGTCGATTTAAGTAGATTTTTCAAGTTAATGACAAGGCCCTAATTATACCCCAATTACGACGGAACCTTCACGCGCCTAACGCCTTCAAGTTGTCAGCGTGACGGCGCGCGTTTGATGATGATAGGCCGGGATTGGTCTCGAAAGCCACCGGTTGATGTTTCGCGCGAAAAATTATCACCTCTCTCGAGTATAAAAGGTTGTGAATGACACATGGCAAGAGTGCCTTCTAGAAATGCAGTGGATGAATTATTAATCTGAGCTTGGTGAGTTGGTTCTTTGAACCACCTAACTGAAAAGGTGTGGCTTTGATTTTTTTTTTTTTTTTTTTGATCTCTTCGAATTTCTAGAAACAAGTGACGACAACTAAATCCGGAATATAGAACTGAGACAATAAATAAAGTAAACACGCACACATCTTATTTTTATACAATCAGTTTATAAATTTATTGTAAAATATTATAACTATTAAATATTTTTTTATTTAATTTTATAGTTTTTATTTTTTAATTTTTTTTTGTTACTAAATGGTTGGTCAACAATTTAGTGTTGTATAATCTTCACAGGAAACAAAATGACAAAATATTTTCTCTTAATCAAAAACTCAAGTTTAAAGTAATTTTTAAATACATTATCAAATTCTGTAGAAAGCTTAAAAGCAATATGTAATAAGAATAATATTTACGTAATAAAATATTGTTTGTACTGTATCGTCTTGTCTATTCAGTGATCAGAACATGCAACGAAACTTAACAATTTGACAGTGAGCAGAGTTATATACAGTGGCTCCCAAAAGTGTTCGTACACTTTGAAATTTTTTAGTAAAACCAAAATAACGCGAAACTGAATTCGAATATGAAGTCCAATATTTTTTCACATCATTCCTATGTCATTCTAAATACAACCCAGTAGTTTTTTTTTTCTAAATATTGACGGATCTCCTTTTTGAAATGGGTCAAAAAACGAAGAGACAAAGAAATAACACGCCACAAAAGTCATCGTACACTCAAATATTTTCGAATAAATTCATGATTAAAAGTATCATATGCCATTTATTTAATATTTTTGCATTGTGTTGACATTTAAAAGTCATTTGGCTTTAATTTTTTGTTTATTTATTCCTTAATATTGTGCTTATTACTTTAAAATGGCGGGCATTCGTAAAAAACAACAAACATCATTCAAAATTTGATTTTTTTCCTCACGGTAGCAGTAAATTGGTTTAAAATGTCTCAAAATTAGATAATTTATATAATTCAATAGTGAAGTGCTAGATAAAATGCTTTAAAGAAAAGAATCGGACCGAAAACAAGGTAAGAAAAAGTCAACTGGCAAAGTTGACAAAGCGTTTTCGGAGATTTAAAGTTAAAAAAATATGAAAAATACACATTTGAGTGCTGTAAATGTTTCTGCAGAGTTAAATGAAAAATTTTACATTTAATTTTCACTTAAAATTGTTCACCAAGTTCTCTGATTAGCTGAATGAAATGGGACCTCTTCCCGCTGAAATTTTCTTGGTCGTGCGAAAAATTGAAAGCTTACGCTTTTCGTTGCAAAATCAATGATAAATAAGCTCAAAACGTTTTACAATTACGTCTTACTTACACATAAAAATGAATTCAACATTTTTGGTTAAATTGTTGTACAATTGTAAATAGAAGAAAAAATTTGGAACTAAGAACTTGGAACTTTAAGAACTTAGTTGGATCATTTAATCAGGACGGTGGAGGTGTTACAGTGTGAGGGTGCATATCAGCATCAGGACTTGGTAGTTTGTAATCTTTTGATGAAATAATGAATCATGCCGTTCCTTTAAATATTTTAAAACCCAATTTCAATCCCATAGCCAAAAATTTGGTTATTGGAAACAACTTTGTTTTTTATCAAGACAATGATGAGAAGCACACGGTATCCAACGTTTGCGTCTATAGTTCCTCGAAAATTGTCCTAAAGTTTAGAAAATAGCCCCTCAATCTCCAGATTTGAACTTAATGCAACATATTTAGAGATATTTGGAGGCTAGATTACGAAAATACGACTTTGAAACGAAAATAGAGCTAGAAACAGTAAGACTCAAAGTGTTGTTGAACGCTTACACAGAAATTACGCAAAAAAAGAATGAAATTTATTCCCAGGCGTTTAAAAGGTGTTGTTGATACTGCATGATAATCTACTAAATAATAACTTAATAAAAAGTTAGATTATTCAATAATATATAGACATTTTTTAAAGTGTACGAAGACTTTTGTGAGATAAAATTTCCGGCACTTTTTGGTTTTTTATTTTTAAAAAATTAAGTTTTAATATTTTTTAAAAACTTTTCATGTAGTTTTGTTAAAAATTGATCATAGATCTTATAATTAAATATCTTTTCCGAAATATTAATTCTAACCAATGGATAGGGGCCAATTTCGCTGAAAGTCGTAGGTGTA